>NW_019397418.1:69984-130815 GCF_000591075.1 Eurytemora carolleeae
CGTCTTTAACAATTTTCTCCTTATAGACGCAACAGATAGAAGTAAGATTAGTAGCGATCAAAAGCGCTTTTTTATCGCATTAAGCCTATACCCCCTTTCATTTTTCGCGAACACTCCCTTTAACAAACTAAATATATCGTCAATATTTTTCTTTCATTATGAATTAAATTTATCAACAAATGAAGTCCATTGTGTTCAGAAACCTTCAAAAAAATCTTAAAGCCCGTCAGTTATGCATGCTTACAACCAAGGATGTAATGCAAGGCAAGTTACTTCAGAAGTGTACACATCTTTTGTACTGCAATGTACTGTCTGCCAATTTCTATACAAATGTTTTTATATCATGATATTAAGATGTAAAATCAAATCTGCATTACATTAATTCAGAAAACTTAAAAAAAATCTTAAAGCCCGTCAGTTATGCATGCTTACGACATACACACACTTCTAAATGAACATATTATCTCCAAATTCAATACTTCTACAACACTTGTCGATTCAACTAAAAGTTTAACACATCGTAACTGGTTGAACTATATATCTGCTTTTTTCAATTTACATAACTCCCAACTTTAACCTGAGTGGTAACTTTTGAATGGTGGATATTGGGATTCTTGATCTACTCTTTTTCTTAATCTCCAGATTAAATAAGGCTTGTTCTCCTCTTGTTATTAATCTTCAGATTACTGAACTGATCGGGATTAAAGATATCCCATTCTAAAGTTTTCAGCTCTGTACACATTTGTACATTGAACAGGGTTACCCACAAAGGAATAAGACAAGTTTACATTTTTTTCCATAAAAAACTTCTGGTTCCCAGAAATATAAGGTGATAAAAACAGTTTAGACAAAACGCAGTTCAAAATAAATGAAAATATATTTTCTATTTGTTGATAAAGCTCTCTTAATATTGCACATATTACAAAGTTTACAATTAAACTGAATTACAAAAATCCGCAAAACAAAGAGATAATTTGGCAGGTTTCTTTGACAGAATGGAAGCGAGATCAATTATAACAATAAAGATTCTAATCTAATAATGGAGGGAATGGGGAAGGTATGGGAGAAGGTGGGGTGGGAGAGGGCGGTATAGGTGAGTGAGGTCGTGGAAGAGGTGTTCTCATAACTCTTAGAAAATCTTCAAGAGGAAGAGGCAGCGTCGACTCTGTTGAAGCTGGGATATCTATACAAGTTTTGATCGGACATGGTTTCGAAGTTGAGATTGGATATGGGTTGGAAGTTGGGATATCTGGCGTAGTTGGGATGTGTTTAGGTATCGGTGAACTACTTGCAGGAAACGGTATTGGTGAAAGCGTTGGAGCATAGTTAATAGAGGAGCTTTTGGATACACTAAAAGGAGTCGGAGTAAGAGCGAAAGGGTAGGATGGGACAGAAGGAGGGGTGGGGGTAGGAGTAAGAGGTAGGAAAATATTTGAAAATGAGTTAAGAGGAGTTTCAGAAGGTTTTGATTGACCAGAGGATGAGACAAAGTTGGTGGTGACGGGGAGAGGAGAGAGCGGGGGCATCGGGGAAAATACTGCGGTTTGATCCAAGGACGGGGACGGAGTGGGTGGAAGGGGTGAGACGGAATGGAGTCCACGGTTTCGGATTCTCCAAGGTAGGTTCTCAATACTCACAGGAACCAGGTTTAGAACTGGAGAGGATGAAGATCTAGAAGGTGAAGGACGGATAAGTGAACTCTGAGTACTGAGGGTCACAACACAAGGCATACATGTAGTACTTGATCTAATGCTCGGTAGTTCAGGAGTGCTTGATCGAATGTTAGATAGCCCTGGAGTATATGATCGAATACTAGGTAGTCCTGGAGTACTTGATCGAATGCTAGGTAGTTCAGGAGTGCTTGATCGAATGCTAGATAGCCCTGGAGTACTTGATCGAATGCTAGTTAGTCCTGGAGTACTTGATCGAATGCTAGGTAGTTCTGGAGAAGTACTTCGTCCTAAACTAGAGGGTGTGACAGGACGAACAAACTGTCCCTGACCGAGCACAAAGGAAGTAGATGGTCCATACTTCGGCGAACTATATGTCGGAGAATTGCCCGCCGAAATCGGTGCCGGAGAATCTTGATCGTAAGTCAGTGATGTTTCCGTGTCTTCTGCAGTATTCCTTTCTCTGAAAAGAAACATTTTGTTAAAAATAAAATTTGTGTTAAACCTATTGTTGACTTTTGCTTAAATAACGGGACTGTCCTTGTAATTTCAAGAAAAATCCATTTGAGAAGGGGCATGCATGATTCACATTTGAGAAGGGGCATGCATGATTCACATTTGAGAAGGGGCATGCATGATTCACATTTGAGAAGGGGCATGAATGATTCACATTTGAGAAGGGGCATATCTTATTCACATTTGAGAAGGGGCATATCTGATTCACATTTGAGAAGGGGCATATCTGATTCACATTTGAGAAGGGGCATATCTGATTCACATTTGAGAAGGGGCATATCTGATTCACATTTGAGATGGGGCTTGTCTGATTCACATTTGAGAAGGGGCATATGAGATTCACATTTGAGAAGGGGCATGCCTGATTCACATTTGAAATGGGGCATGCCTGATTCACATTTGAAAAGGGGAATGCCTTACCACAACGGTAACCTTCAAAGTTTTATCAGACCAAAATTATGGATAATATCTCCTTTTACAATCTTGAAAAAAGTGTTTAATTTTCAAAGAGAGGATAGTGGATATATGATATATCATCAGGTAACACTTTAAAGAGTACCATTGTGAATGGGATATGCCACTCTTCTCAAAAAGACTACCTTAAAATTACGTCTACATTCCCTTTAGGTGGAAAAATCAAAAAGTAAACAATTTTAGAATTCTATTTTTCTATTTCTAATTACACAAAATTATTACAGTTCCAGGCAACCAATTCTTCGGTCGGAAAAATATAAAAAACATTTCAAATCACCAATCAGCCAGTCTGCGTTATACAAATTTAACATTTTTGAAAAGACTTTTTTTGAGAATCCCTATTTTAATGGCTCTTTTCGTCTTCAATTAACTTAAATACGGCTAACTGTACAGTGTACATGGGTAAATTCTACAAAATATGTACAGTGTACAGTATACAATGTATACTGTATACGTACATTATACACTGTACACTGTACATAACATGTCATAAAGTTTACCTTGTAAGTTTCTCTAACCCTGAGAAAATAGCGTCCAGTACATTGTCATCCCAAACCTTACTCTTAGAGTAAATCCTACAAAATAAATTTTTTTTAATTTATTCATAATAATCCAAAAAAAGTTCTATAAATATTCTCATGATGATAATGATAATGAAAATAATAATAAAAGCTTAGATAATGATAAAAATATACAATTTACAATTAAACCCAACCTTTATCTACCGACAATGAGGCAGATATCGCAGGTTTTCT
This sequence comes from Eurytemora carolleeae, assembly GCF_000591075.1. Classification (NCBI taxonomy): domain Eukaryota; kingdom Metazoa; phylum Arthropoda; class Copepoda; order Calanoida; family Temoridae; genus Eurytemora; species Eurytemora carolleeae. Next base: position 73,400 of record NW_019397418.1, read on the forward strand.
TCATTGAAAAATAATAATTCTGACAAATAACTTCATTGTTTCTCCTGTTTAAACTCCCAAGTCACTTTAACAGAGAAACCACAATTGAAACCACTCAATTTGAAGATTGAAACTATGAATATCTCAGTCATCCATGATTAAACAAAGGTTTCAGATTTAAGAAATGAATGATTAGAAAAAATAAAGTGAAAAAAAATGACTCCAAATAAACCTAAAACTATACCTATTGTCCTCACTATATTTACGATAAAACTCCTGGAGCTGACGTTCACTAAAAAATAATAAAAAAAATAAAAAATTATGAAAACATTATTTTGACCTTTATCTTCAAAATTTTCCAAAAATAAACGTATATAATAAAACAAGACATTCGTAAATATATATGTTTCGCATAGCCGGCCAAACGGCTGGACCGATTGGGCTGAATTTTTTTGTGGACACTCATGGGTGGCCGGGGGTTGTTAGGCTAAAAATTTTCGAAATTTTTCCCCGAATTCTTTTTTTTTCGAGGTTTCTTTTCCTTAAAATTTTTTTTTCCACAGGCAACGCCGGGCCCTTCAGCTAGTTGATATAAAATTTTAAGTGAAAATGTAATTTTTTCCCATAGCACTTTTGCAATATTTACTGAAAATCACAATTTATTTTTGACATAATAACGCAAAAGAAAAAATGGTGGGTTGGGACGTGAGTAAAAATAACATTAAAAGTTGCAATCTGAATTAGATTTACCTGAAGTTTTGACGTCTAGGAAAATGTTTTGACACATTCCTGTACAATATTCTCATTGAAGCTTACTTTAAACACAGTCATTTAAAAAATAAAAAAATAAAAAATCAAGAACCAAGAACCAAGAACCAAGAACCAAGAACCAAGAATCAATAACCAAGACCTAAGAACCAAGAAGCAAAAACTAAGAAATAAGAACCAAGAAATAATAACCAAGAACCAAAATCAAGAACCAAAAACCAAGAACCAAGAACCAAGAAAAAAGAACCAAGAACCAAGAACCACCAACCAAGAACCACCAACCAAGAACCAAGAACCAAGAACCAAGTTCAAAGTAAGAGGTTGGGACTTAAGCCAGGAGGGGGGGGGGGTGGAGTGAAAACATGTAGTCAATGAGAATATATCCCTGTTTGGATGTTTCTTATTGATACTTTTCTCCTCCATCTGATGGAGGTTATTTGCCCTGACAGCCTCCTCTACAGCCTCCTGCTCTGTATCTGAGACCTCGAGGTCGTCTGTGTAGAAGTCACAGATATTCGCCAGGTTACTTCTAGATAAGTTGAAATTGTTAAAATGACTGTAAACAATTTCAAGTTCTTAATTTGTAGAATGGCGTCAAATTTACAAATGTATCCTTATAACCTTTATCTGATCTAGGTTGAATGAAATATCCTAATTTTTCTAGCAGAAAAATTGATTTTTTAATTGTGTTTTCTCTACACATGACTTTATTTTTTTTTTCTGGAAAAACGTAGAAAGAAATTAACAATATTCGACACTTTCTGAAGACGATATCTTCCTAAGTGTTACTTAGTTAGAGGCTTTTAGGGTACCTTTGAAAATGAGACATGCCACTTTGTTCTTTTTTATTTAAATTGGAGGGTCAATTCAAACAGATCCACAAAAAAATTAAGTTTAAAGAAGAATTTAATTTTGATTCACATACGCAGGTCAGAGACGTTTTTTACTTCAAAGTTGTTGCATTAACAAAATATATTTTTATCAACATATTTAAAAAATCAAACTTATCTATTTAAATACTGGCATTGTAAGCAGTGTTGGGAATACTTTCATTCTGATCCATTTTCATCTGTCAAGTATTGTGTATTCAATAAAACCAACGTAAATTAAAAAAAATTATTTTAAAAATGTCAGAAATCCGCCGATAAAATGAGAAAAATCCGCGATATTTATTTCATTTTAATATTCAGCTGAAACTAAGAAAAAGCTAGGGTACCGTTGAAGTCTCCGCTGAGTGCCCGGCCTGGCGTTGAGAACAGTTGATATCTTACAAGGTTTCCTCCTAATCACGTTCAAAATTCTAAATCATCATCTCAGATTTTGAAAGTGAAGGGATTGAAAGCGTAATTTTTATTTCAAATAATTCCTATAAATTTATCTGTAGTAGAAATTCGCAAATCACTTATGTAGAGAAAATAATCAGGTATTTTCATAAAAACTCGACTTTTGATTCATACTTGATCAGACAAAGCGTTTAAGGGCATCTTGGTGAATTGGGCATTGCCATCTTTGCATGGAGGGTCACTTGAAATTACGCAGTCTCTTTAAGACACGAGCATGATGGTTTGGAATGTTTCCTGTAAAGATGAGCATATTTAGAGGACTGCTCTTTCCTCAGGAGTTCCTCCCCCTCATCATCAATCTCCCAGTCCCTTTACAGTAGACAGTACAGTACAGTACATTGCACAGCAGACAGTACAGTACGGTACAGTACAGTACATTGCACAGCACAGTACAGTGCAGTACAGTACAGTACACTACAGTACAGTACAGTACAGTACAGTACAGTACAGTACAGTACAGTACAGTACAGTACAGTACAGTACAGTACAGTACAGTACAGAGTAAAGTAAAATACAGTTAAGTAATATTCTTACTTTCAAATATTTTTTTAATCTTACCCCCCCCCCCCACCAGAAAAAGGCTAGCAATTAAAAAAAAAAATAAGATTTTGTTACACCAAATTTTCAGGTTATGTGTAAATCAAAGAAATATAAGGATGATAATTAATTTAATGACTTAAAAAAGTGTAGAAGTAATTACGCTGGCTGAAAGATGGGACCCGGGACCCCCTCACGCATAAAAAATACCAAAAAACTTAAGTTCAATTAACAATATTTTTCTTACTTATGCAGATCTTGAAGTTTGAATTTGATTCTGAAGGAATCAGTTTCTCCACAGAACATTTTCTCAGAGTAACTAAAAAGTTTTTTATTAATTTTTAGAATCATATTATTATAAGTCTTTTCAATCATACAAGTCAAGTCAAAGTCTTAATTGAATCATTCGGAGAATATCAAAATACTCAAAGTTGGTCAGAAGCCATTCCTAGTCTTTACACGAGTCATGAAAATAACATTAACCAAATTTTTCTTCAATCTTTGTGTCATTTGAGACGTTTGGAGCTTTTTCTTCTCATTTTCAGAAATTGTTTTTAAAAATTATTTTTGTAATTCTCGGACCGAGCAAAATAAAGTTTTAATGAAAACTTACTTGTAATCATAAACAGGACCGGACGGATTCGACTTGTTCGCAACATCCTAAACACAATAAATTCAAAAGTAGTTTTAAAATCTGTAATCTATTCCCCACCCCCCTTCCCCACCCTATATCCTTCTTGGAAAATTTTTTTAATATAAAAATATCTCATTTGAGAAATACAAGGCTTTAATAAAAAAACACAAAATAACTTTTTACTACCCCCCCCCCCCAATAAAAGATATGCAAATTGCAAAATATAGGTTTGAACTACCTGACTACTTGAGGGCGGACCAGTAACCAAGAAACCTTGGTCATCTCCAGATATGGCTGGGGGGTCATCCACATCCTCTGAAGATAAAAAATCAGCCTCGGTAGATTTATTTTTCACAGCATTTGATGATTGGAGTATGGCATCTTTGGTTGATTTTGAGGCTATAAACGTTGATTTAAAGGAATCTGGAGTTGATTTCGAGGCCGTAAAGGCCGATTTCGAGTCTGTTGAGGTAGATTTTGAGGTTCTCGAGGTTCCAGGTAATGGAGAAGAGGCTGCTGCTGAGGCCTGTCGAACATTCGACCAGAATTCAGATGAAAATTTGCCATCGAGGCTCGATAAACTCGACGTAGGTCGAATATCTTGCGTCAATATATTCGATTTTGGTCGATAATCGACATCTGAAATAATTAATAGATTAATCTCTAAAGACCAAAAACTAAATGGACATATAGGCAATTACAGTCTCCGTGTAAACCATTATTCTGTATGGAGTAGAGTACTGTTCTAAATTAACCGGAATCTTTATTGACAAAAGACTTCAAATTCGTCTTCGATCCTAGAAATAGTTTGGGGCAATTTTTTTATAAAAAATACCACAAAATAGCCAGTTCCTAAATGTGGTCTGCCATTCTTCTGCTTTCAAAATTAAAAATAAGATATTAAGAATTTAGTTTTGATTTCAATTTGTTAAATAAAAGGAAATTGCCTAATTCAGAACGAAATCATTAATATCTCCAGTATTTGTCAAAGCAAAAAGGCAGACCACATTTTGAAAATGCCAGGATTTGGACTATTTTGTGATTATAGTTGTGAAGGAAAGCCAACATGAATACAGCAAAATATTTCTAAGGTCAAAGGTGACTTCAAGTCTACAATTAATTAAAAACAAATTCCGGTTTATTCAGAACAGCATTGGTTTAAGTGATGGGTGTTATGTTTCAATCTACGCCAAATCCGCTATACTTCACTTCTGACCTACGCCAAATCCGCTATACTACACATCCGACCTACTAGCACGTGGTTTTACAGCAGCTATACGGACTTGTGGCCGCAACGCCCGGCCTTCTAGCCTGTCCTAGTCGCAGGACTCGACCCAGAAATTGTCTTAACAAAACCCTCAAATAATACAGAAATAATCAGCTGGCGTAGGTCAGATATTGCAGTAGGTCGGAAAGTTAGTAGGTTTAGTAGGGGAGATGTTGCGTATAGACGATGTAACATTACCGGTTTAAGTAAATACTAAATATATTGCCTTATAATCCATTAATGAAAACGTCTAAAACAACCAGGCTAATAAAGAACCATACAATTGCTGTAGACGGAATTTTAAGTGACGCTTCATTAACAGAGTTGCATGTCGGATTCACATCAGTTACCTCTTAAACCTTTATCTGAGAAACGGTGAGAAAGATATCGAGGTTTTTTGATCAAAAAAGTGTTAAATTCTGACAATTTCCTTCATTGTTTCGGCAACATAAATTTGTATATAGAAACCAAAGACAAAATTATTACTTGAATAGAAAACCAAACATCTCTCTCTCAGTCTTTATCAGACAAGGTTAAAAAAGGGTACACATGTGAATAGGACATGCCACTCTATAAATGGAGGCTACATTCCCTCCCAAAAAACTTCGTTTGTAATATGTTATCAAAGACCTTTATTTTCTCCCAAAACGTATATTTAATTTTTGTTCTTATAAATCGATTTTAAAATTCTAAATTTGTTTTTTTATTTAAGTATATTAAGAAAGCCCAATTTTAAGAAATATAAAAACTCTGAAACTGATCAAACCTGAGTCTAAAACGACCAAACAATATGTAACGTGTATTAAGTGTATCACTGATACATGAACAATAAACCATGATGCAGGATGCATGATGCATGTAACAAATAATTGTCTATAACGACCAAATCTAATAATACTTGGTTCCCAGTATAAAGAGAGAGTATAAAAAGAAGACTAACTTTCTAGCAACTTCTCTTTGTATCAATCTTCTATGAGGTAAAACCGTGTAATACAGAATGGCAAATCAAAATAAAATGAACTAAAAAATATTTACATTTTTTTAATAAATATAAATCGTTAACAGAGTTCCATATCATATTGGATTATCGACTCCAAGCTTTAACGACAAAACATCATAAAACAAACTGTTATTTAAGTCTGATTAAACCTTTTTCATTTTCTCTTTACTCCCGAAAATCCCAATTGAGAGATGCACACGATCGAATATGACGTGGGACACTCTGTATATTTAAAATATCAACAGGGTTACCCACAGAGGATGAGATTAAAATAAGATTTTATTCTCTACAATAACAGTCTTCCTACAGCTGTACAGTGTACACTTTGATTGTCAAGATAACAGTGATGAATTTTTCACAAAAAAACAGCGTTAAAAACAAATTTTTTTTAGGAAAGGTAAATCGAGATAATATTCATCCCTTATAACATTATGCTTAAAATTATTTCATATTGAAAAGAACTGCTTTGTCAGACATGACAAATTTCTAATACCTACCTGTCACCAACATAATTTTCCATTTTGTAAAATACCTTTATACCAGTTTGCTGCTTCATCACTAAAAACTGGCTGGGACACACTTCTACGTGTCACAGTTTCAGAGATTTTCTGAAATTTTCGTGGATTTTCTCCGTCAAAGTTCCGGACTCTTTTTCCGAAAAACGGATTTTTGCGGATTTCTGCCCGGACAGCTTCTGCAGAAAGAGGTGAAGTCTCAGTATCAGTCCTAAGTAAATTCCTAATTAATTGGACATTTAATTTTGTCCATTAAACCTAAAATTGAATGAAATTTAATTTAATGAGTTTGTTTTTAATCGTTGTGAAGAAACAATCTCAAAAACTGACGAGGGTCAACCCAGACCGAAATATATTTTCAATAAATGTGGAACTAACATCTACTTTTTTACTCTACAAAGGTTTAGTCCATCACCATCACCGAATTTTAAATGAAAACTGTTTCCAGTTGGGAATTTAAAGTTTTCTAAATGGTGGGTTGTATATTTTTAAGAATTACCCCCCTCCCCTCATGTTATTGAAATGTCCGAAACTATTCCTATGCACATAGAGGGTAGCTAGAGTGGAATGGTAAAAATTGATCTTCCCGAATATGCACAAACCAAATTAAGGAGTCAATACCATTAGTCAAAGTTGATGAACAAACCCATTTCTCCACACAGTTCCAATAATTATCATTCACAAGAGGGAGGACGGACCCCATAACTTTGCTGAAAATTAGTGTATATGTCCAAAATTGATAAGAGGGGGGAGGGGGCGGGGATCCAAAAATCTTAAAGAAGGATAGACCCAAAATTTGTATTTTGTATAAAATCAGGGGATTTATTACCTAATTATCCTAAAAATATCTTTTCAATATATCATAACGCGCGCCATGAGGATAAAAATACCTTGACTTTATCTCGTGCATTTCCTAGCAGTTCAGAGCAAACGGCTCCGCACCACGTAAAAACTATCTAGGTTTATATCACATCGTTCTAAAGATAAATAAGATTTAAGTTCAACTAAATGTTATCACGAAATTAAACCGTTTCTCTGTTAGCTAACAGTAGCGACTAATCCAAATGAGTGAATCACAGAAACGATTTCGCCATTGTAAACATTGATTGATGAATGATGGCTGATGCGCATTGCCTAGTTTAGAAAGATCAGCCGCACTCTCTCAAATGGAAAGGAGGTTTCGTGAGCATTTAAAATACTTTTGTTAAATTTAATGAAAATTAATTCACAATCAAAATATATTTATATATTCTTTTATGCTGCAACTAAAGACAGGATATTTAAATAAATGATCAGATTCAATTGTGAAATTAAAAAATCTAGATAAAATTATGTAAAATTACGGAATTTTATCATATTACTAGTCTCTAGTGAATATACGCGGAGAACAATAACAGTTTTTCGTTGCGTAGAAACTAGAAATTTTAGCATGATAAAGCTAAAGCCTAAGACAACCATGTTCAGAATTTCTTGAATTTCTACGCGGCATTCGAGATAAAAAGTTTCCAAACGATTATTTACAAATTTGACGCCGATTATAAGAATTAATGTCGAAATGTCAACCCGTGTGTTTTGTTACAATAGACAAATACAACCAGAGTGTGAAGAAGATCTTAAAGAACGGTTCGGAGCTTATGGAGAAATTGTCTCTTTTGTTCTTAAACCATCTTTTATTTTGGTTAATTATGCTTCTTCAGTGTCAGCAACGGAAGCAATACTCAGTGAGAATAAAAAAGAATATAAAGGGCATCTATCAGAGGTACGCGAAGCATCAAAGAAACCTAAATTAAATCCTAAATACGATGCTCCTCAAATAAGATCCTCCTACAACTCATCTGTTTCAACCCAGGGTCGTGTTATCCAAACTTTGATTTCACAACCCCCGGTTTACGCCCCCCCGATGCCTCAACCTAGCCCCTGGCAACCTTATCCTGCATACCACCCTGCCCCACAACATTATCAGCCGGTGCCACCGACTATTTTCAGTCAGCCACCGCCGAATTTCCGCCCCAGCGTCCCGGTTGAACAACATGTGAAGTCAACTCCTGCTGTAACAGTGAATGATGTAGGAATTATATGCTTTAACCCATTGTGTCGAACGTATGTAGAACAGCTTGACGGTCAAATCAGACTAATGGGATTGAAAGTTGAAATTTTATTCCCTGATTCTACCATGTCAACAAGTACAGTTCTAGGTATACATATTTTAACATTAAGACAATATATGGCCCAATCCTAGCGGAAGGAGTTTTGGGTATATTCCTAGACAACGATTTTTGGACCCCCAACTGAATCTGATAAGTTCTCCTAATTTTTGTACTTGATCCAAAAAATTCTTAACTTGTTGATGGAGGGAAATCAATTATGCAATTTTACCGCGGAGAAATATGGTTTCTCTCCCTTGATTGTCATCTCTTGCTTGTATTGTATATTTTTAGTAGTTTAAAATTTTGTTATTAAAGTTTTAATGATGGCGTGAAAGTATATTATCTCACTATCTAATTCAACTCGGATCGTAAAAAAACAATTTAATTTCAAACAAATCATTCAGATATTACAACCTATAGCCATCAATTATTTTTCGACGCATTCGTACATAGTTAATTTTTTATTAGTTTTGTATACAATGCACTTAAAACACCGAAATAGTTGGTCGCCAGATGCCTCTGCTCTCGACGCTTTAAATGATTACACGTGGCAGAGACACCTAGCAGAAAAAAAATCGTTTTGAGTGCATTGTAAATAAAACAAATTACAAATATTATGAAATATGAACTATATACGAATGTGTCGAAAAATATTCGATGACTTTAGGTTGTAATACCTGAATGATTTGTTTGAAGACAAATTTATTATTTTACGATACGAGTCAAATATTGCATTTTTCCGAATTTGTATGAACGCTACGTACTTCAGTACATGTCGGTTTTAACAATTTTCTTCAAAAGACGCAACAGATAGAAGCAAAATTAGTAGCGATCAAAAGCGATCATTTTCGCTGTAAGCCTATGCCCCCTTTCATTTTTCGCGAACACTTCCTTTAACCTCTATTCTGTTTAGATAATATTGGATCTCGTGGAGTAGCTTTAGCACTTCTAGTCTTAACCTCTATTCTGTTTAGATAATATTGGATCTCGTGGAGTAGCTTTAGCACTTCTAGTCTCAACCTCGAATGAAGAGAATAAAACTGTCACCATCAGAATGCTCAAGGTATAAAAATAAAATCATGTAAAATAAATTTTGACTTATTTGTTGGTATATTCATAAAATTTTACAAACTTTCGGTAAATCTTGAGATCTTCTTTGAAACCGAGTCGAGCCAAATTTACTGGCAACTCATATAACCCCAGGCTTATGGACCGTCAAAAATTAAATTCTTTTGAAAATGCGCCGATTTTATTAAAAAAAATCTGCGAAAATTTGAGAACGATTAAAACTGGCTAAAATAGTTGATACGAATTATTAATTAAGTTAATTATTAATAAAAATTCTTCAGACTGTGAACGGTGTTCAGCAACACCATAAAAATATTCCTATCGACGCTGCTTTATCTTTTATAGGTAATATTTTTTGTGAATTCAGATAGTTTTGAATTTAATTATCGTTGTGACGTTAGACTAAAATTTGTGAATTAAAAGCAAAAATAGGATTAAACTTTGATATTTGGCAATACAATCATTGATCGCTTTTCTCAATATTAAAATCTTTTTCGATTACTCAACAATTGTCTCATAAAAAAACGTAATTTTACGTTTTCGCCAAAAGTTCCTTAAATTTCTGACGTAGACGTAATTTTAAATGATACTGCATTAAAACAAATTAAATGGCATTCCCGATTCACTACCGTACCGTACTGCACCGTTGTATTTCTAACAGTGCTTAGGATCCGGATCCGTTGGATCCGCAAGATTTTGCCTTCCTATATCCGGATTCGCAAAAATATGCGGATCCACGGATCCGGATCCAAGGAGAAAAATATCAACCAAAAACTGAAAAAAAAACTTTTTTTCTCCTAAAACCCAAATCTGAATATTTGAAAAATGAGATATTATAAAAATTTCTTCATTTCTTAATAGTTCATCAAGTTTAAGGATAAAAATAAGCGAAAAAATAAACCAAAAATTTGAAAATTATTTTATGTTAAAAAATTCAGTAAATCTTAAAGAAATGACCTGGATCCGGATCCATTTTTTTCCAGTGCGGATCCGGATCCGCATCAAAATTAAATGGATCCTAAGCACTGATTTGTAACCGTGGTTTCTTTGAAATATTAATTTTAAGACTTTATTCAACAAAGACACAGAACATAATCTACAAGATTAACCCCTTGTAATATGGCAAAACGACATTGATGTTGAGATAAAAATTTGAATGGTTATTTATCGGAAATACCAAGTGTCACTTTAAGGTCTAAACTAAGTGTTTATATTGTTCAGGTAAAACCTATAATAAATTTGTGGATCTAAGTTTGTTAAAAAATAAAATAACCTCCACGGGCCTTCCTGCCGACATTAAGAAAATTATAGGTAAACCAGTAATTATTTATAGATCAACGGTGGTGTACATTTTCTCCAAAATCATATTCCCCCACCTTTAACCCCCCCCACCTGTGTTATTATTTAGGGGTTTATTCGCTGAATTTTGGGGAGGAAAAAATATTTTTTTTAATGGGGAATTTTAATGAATTTTTGGGTTTACAATAACAAAGAATGAAAAAGTTGCCTTTTGATTTTCAATTTTTCCTTTCGCCGGCCCCAAATTATCAAAAATCACTATGAAAAATATACACCCCTTAAAAATCAATCAAAAAGCAATAAAATTCAGTATTTTAAAAGAAAGTTAAAATTATAAGTTTTTTATCAATTAAAAATTGCGTATTTTATAGTTGTAAATCTTATGCCTAATAGCGAAAATTTTAAAAAACAAAATTATTCAACTATTTAAATTTTTGCTTAAAAAATAACTATTTAATTGGACCCCTGTCAAAATTACACCTTTATGATTTTAGAATGGTTGACAAATATTTCTAATTCTTAATCTAGAAATTGATATTTTTCATATATTAATTTATTCTGTTATTTTTATCCTTAGAGAATTATTTATATAAGAAGTCGTGAATAAAAAAAACATACAATTGTTAAATTTTGATCACGTCCAATCTAAAATTTTGAAAAATACCTTTAAATCATTTGTTTCCCCAGGTTTTTTGAAATCCAGTCGACCTGTCTCCTGTTTTGAACTTGATAAGGAACCGAGAGTTGAATTCATATTTTTTAATAAATTTTTTTTTAAAACTTATAATATGTTAGCTTATTGCATAAATTGGAACCTAAAATTAATTTTATTTTGATTTTAATGAATCATTGCTAAATTATTTTGGGACCTATAAATTGCTTTTACAATTTTATTGCTGCGAAATTTTGTTTATTGATAGATTGAGAAATTAATTTTGAGGACAAAAATTGTGGCAAAAATCTCTCAAATCTTAGAAAATAATTTTTTTTTTTCTGAAAAAAAATTCGCCTCAGATCATCAAAAAAAATTTGTCCCCTGGTTGAGTGTGGAGGGGGGGTTACTCACGTAAATCTTAAAATTACATACCCCCTGACAATATTTGATTTAACTCCTGGGATTCAGATGATCCGGTTTGTTGTGGAGCGGAGACACCAATTCCTCCTGGATGAATCTCCTGATGGTATCCCGGAGCATATGGTTCACCCTGCTGTAGGACCTTACCTGGACCCTGGGCTCAGGGAGGAGAAGGAGAAGATGGCCAAGGATCTGTTGAAGATTCTTAACTTTGAGAACAAAAAACAGATAGACCCAGATATTAACAAGGGAAATAACCAATAGAAATGTTTAACAAAAATAGCAGAATTTTGTCCGTTTCTAATCTTTATTTATTTTGATCGCTTGATTTCAATAAAAGTTTGATTTTAGAACAGTACAAAAAGTTGGTTCCTTGTCCTAAATGAAATAAAAACTGGAAAATTGATTGAATAATTTATACTCTAGATCAATGATCAATGATCAATGATCATAAACGATTGATTTACTGCTTATATTGATTGATAACTGCAGTATTGATTAATCAATTTTATTATTGGTTGATTAATTGTATTATTGTTTGATCGATTGCAGTATTGTATGATCATTTGTATTATTGATCTTTTTCAATGATCTATTGGTTATATTGATTAGGCAATTGATCAACTGCTTGAAGCAGGTCCTATTCTTCTCTCCAACCTGAAGACAACCAACACTACGATGATCTCCTACCCGTCCCAGACAGCCTACATGGCAGCTAAAAAGTCAGAGTCCGTGGATCCGCCGGAAATTTCAGAAGTTATTTCGGCAGACAATAATGAATGGAGTCGCCGATCCCGGGATCGGTCGCCGGTTAGAAGATCACGGGATCAAAGACGATCCAGTGATCGTCGTCGATCAAAAGAACGACGGCGATCCCGGGAAAAAAGAAGTTCCCGAGAGAGACAGTCATCTCGTGGGTCAGTTGCTGCTGCAACCAGTGTTAAATCCAGTTCTAGAACTTTCGTAGAAACAGCTGAATCTGAAGAATCCATGATGATGAAAATGGCGGGAATTCCCACTGGTTTTGGCGGGAAACCTAAAAAAAACCGAGCAGCGGCATTTGTCGTTGAAAAAAATCAGCCACTAAATTTTGCACAACAAAATCCGGGAAATCCAGGATATTCTAACTCTACCGGACTTCCACCGCCACCAGCACCCGGCGCTGCTCTTTTCCCAATCAGCTTATAGTCTTTCTTAATTTCGCATTTCTTACTAAGACTGTGCGTTAAACCATCAAATATTATCTTGTGTTATGTTTAGCAGAATATTTGTATATTTTGTTATTTTGTCTTGTTTCAGATCCGACTGCTATGTAACCGGAAAACAATGGTTTGTGAAAAGTGTGAAAAGAAAGGAAAACTTGGAAAGGTAATTTCAAATAAATTTAATTTTCGTTTTTTACTCTTTACCTTAATATTTAATAAAAACTTATTTTTTGTCTCCAAAGCATAAATCTGTACGTCACTGTCGCAGAAAACCCACTATTTACAATTATCAATTTTCAATAATATGAAATATTTTTTTAAATTATAAACTGCAGTTCTGTTCACGTTCACATTTCAGTTTAAAGATGAAAAGTCTGCAACTACGCTTGCAAAACTATTTTTGATTAAACCTTAATTAATGGAGAGCTCTGCGAAAAGCAACTCATTACAGCAATAGATACGAAGATAGAATGAGACGTTTTTTTTTCTCTCTATGATTCTATAAATGAAAATACTATTGTTGATTTGTTTTGTATTGAATAAAGTTGTTAAGAAGGAGAATTTTCAAGCAGAAAAGCAGGTCTAGCTTTCATTTTCGTTTAGAATAAGATTTAAAGGGCACCGCTGCGAACCGGAAATGCATCTCTAAATAGAATATCCTGGATTAACGTCGACAGTCCCTTGAAGAAGTACTTTTTTTTGCACAAAAAAAAGAAGGTTATTTATACTTCTGCAGAAGAAACTTCGGTCTTGGATTTGGAAACCCCTATAATCAGGCTCTAAATAGAAATTTCTTATGAATGATAAAAAACTAATTTTTATTAAATATATTTAGGTGATAACCCCGGATCCCTGGAAGGCTGGAGCCAGTAATATAACCGACAACGGTGGAAGGTAATTCAGGGGTAGATATTATATTTTTAAGAAAGAACCCCCCCCCCCAGAAAAAAGGACACCAAAAGACAATTTGTTCTACATTATGACACGTTTAACCCCAAAATTTATTTAATATTTCCCTTGAAAATCATTTTATTTTTCCAATTCAGCAAAGAAAAGTCTTAAAAACCAACTTTTTTTTTTTCAAAATTAGAGATTTTTTTCAGGTGGTTTTAAAATTCCACGGGCAACGCCGGGCACTTGAGCTAGTTTATACTATTTTAAAAAGAGAAAAGAAATACTTGACGTCGTCCAATTTTATCCCCTCCTTCCAAAAAAAATCAAGAAAAATCCCGGGCCGCAATTCTGGAAATATTTACCCTGGAAAAAATGCTCTTATTTCAGAAAGGTTGGAGAGAATAAGCTGTTGACCTCTAAGAAGAACAGGTTTAATCCAACCCAGGCCGAGTTCAAGAAGTGTCGGATCTGTAAACAGGCACCAAATTTAATCAAGAACAAAATTAAATAATTTTCTAAATCTGAAAGAAATTCTTTAAATCTGCGCTAGATTTGAATGTACAAAAAGGGGACTATTTGAAATTGTCAGGGATACACTGTACAGGGGGCGGGGGGATTGCTTCTTCAAGAATGAAGATTGCTGCTCCATGAATTATAATAGCTGCTTTAAGAATTATGATTGCAGCTCCAAGAATTATAATTGCTGCTCCAAGAATTATGATTGCTGCTCCAAGAATTATAATTGCTGCTCCAGAATTATAACTGCTGCTCCAAGAGTTATAATTGCTGCTCCAGAATTATAATTGCTGCTCCAAGAATTATAATTGCTGCTCCAGAATTATAATTGCTGCTCCAAGAATTATAATTGCTGCTCCAGAATTATAATTGCTGCTCCAAGAATTATGATTGCTGCTCCAGAATTATAATTGCTGCTCCAAGAATGAATGACGCAAATTATTAAAAAAAATCTAAGACGATCTTCAAGTTTTCTCTTTACCGTCATGTTTTGTGGTTCATCCAGTTACTAAACTACAAAGACTTAGTTGAACTACTTCTATTGAACTTGAACCGGCGCGCAAGAGAAGTGGTTGAACTATGTCAATGTAGTTCAACTACTTCTTGACATTAATTAAATTTGTAAACAGAAAGTACATCAGCCTGGTTCTCATTACTGTCAGAGCTGTGCTTACAAGAAGGCAGGGGTGCTAACAGTTTCAGTTTGAAAAAAATGAAATTATCCTCCTTAAACGTTTTTGTATCTCCCTTTCCTCCTATTCTTACCCCAAGTCTTAATCATTTTTAGACGATCATGTGATCAGTTAAATGGACGTTAATGTTAATATATATTGGCTACAACGGTAGTAATCCACAATGAAGTTATCAATGCCAACAGTTTTTCAAAGGAACTAATTGCCAAATTAATAATTAATATAACGGAGGGGTAACTTGAATTAACTCCCACAGCTTCAAAAATCCTACATACAGTGATATCAGAAAACTCTTAAATAGGAACGCTGCAAAATTTCTTATTGGCCTATTTAAAGTCATACCTTGAGTCTATAAGTCGTCTTGCTATTTCGGAACTTTCTGTTTATCACTGTATCTGATTCAGAAATCCGAAACTTTTGTATAAAAACCAAAAAAATGGGTAATAATAAATCATTAGTTATAAAAAATAAAAATCTGGTTTAAAAATAACGTTATCATTTTTGTTTTATTCGGGGTCGAATTTTGCAAACCTGTCATTTAAAAAATTTCTAAATTTGTAACTGAGTATTCTACCAGTCATTCAGTTTGTATTCCTCTTTATTTTTAGAGCTCTTGGGAGTTAGCCCCAATGGCGGTCTGGGCTCTCCAAGATGGGGGGGGGGGGTTTCAGATCCTATCTTATCTTATCTTAATAAATGATCGGGACATTATGATAATTATCAAAATGAGAATAATGTAATTCTGAGTCCTATTTTGACCCTGAAACTGTTAACACCCCTGTACTAGGGTATCTGTGCTATGTGTGGAGTTAAAATGTTGAAAACAAAGGAGTACAAGCAGTCATCAGTTTAAACACAGTGAAATCTTAACTTAAAACGTGAATTGATCATCGAACAAAAGTGATAATTGATTATACATACATTTGATTTGATTGATTGATTAGTGATTCAAAATGTCTGAGCGTAAGGTATTGAATAAGTACTATCCCCCGGACTTCGATCCGTCCAAGATCCCTAAGTGTAAAGAACCCAGGAATAAAACCTTCTGTATTCGTCTCATGGCACCATGTAACATGCGTTGCACTACATGCGGGGAATATATTTACAAGGTAGATATTCATTGACTTATTCATCCTCGCATTCATTTATTCATTATTCATTTATTCATTTATTCATTTATATATTTATTCACTAATATTCATTTATTCATTTATTCATTAATATTCATTTATTCATTTATTCATTTATTCATTTATTCATTTATTCATTTATTCATTTATTCATTTATTCATTTATTCATCCTGTTATCTTTTAAAATTTTTTATTTTTAGTTTTTTAGTTTTAGAGGACACTAGGCAAAAAATATTAATTCTCTCAATCTACGAGCTCTACAGTAACAATAGCTTGCTAAAAATACTTTGGCTTGGCAAATTGATAAAATCTGAATGGATCAGCTGTTCCTCACCAGGAAATTGAGAATGTGAGCCGGAAGTGCGTCAATTAGACAAGGAATAGAGCAGCAGACATTCTGACGAGCTTGTATAGTAGAGAGAATTGATATATTCACCCATCCTATATTTTCTCTTTTTCTTACTTCATTTTCTTTAGTCATTTTTAAAAATTTTTAATTTAAGATTGTTTTAATTTATTGTGTAATGTAGGGTCGTAAGTTCAATGCCCGTAAAGAAGATGTGGATGATATGAATTATCTTGGTTTGAGAATTTACAGGTTTATTTTACTTTTAAATCTTCCTTATAAGGACCAAGGTTATTAGGCAAGGAAAGGTAACTGCGGTCGCGTATACTCTGTGTACACATTGAAACCAGTTCTCTCTGGGTGGTATTTGTAGACAAGAATAGATGATCAGTGTTCGTTTAGTATCCGAGGAGGATTAAGGCATTTAATTTCATTGATTTCTTATGTGAAAGATGGATCTCATGTCAGCTTTTGTTTAGTTAATAGCCCAGAGACAGTACACTGCAGTACAAAAAATGCGCACACCTCTGAAATAACTTTCTTTACATTAATTCTTTGATAAAGACTATCGTTGTATTTTTTAATCACCCTCCAATAAATTGAATCCTTAGTTCGATTGAAATTGCGGAAGATAACATTTATGTCTGTTATTTTCTTTTTATAACAAAAAAGGGCACCATTGGGAATCTGACATGTATTTCCTTTATTTTGTTCAAATTCGATGCCAAATTTGTCCTGTATATTATTACTCAGAAATATAATCGAGAAATTGATACCCTGCTTCTTTCCTCAAATTTAAGTACTGTCCCTTTATTTTGTCCATAGGTTGTCTGTCTGAGATCTTCAAGCAATAACTTTATGCGTGTGTCAAATTTGATATCTCTTGTTAATAGAAATATAATTAGGAAATTGATACCCTACTAGTTCGCTCAAATTTAAGTACAGTCCCTTTATCTTGTCCAGGTTCTACATCAAGTGTACTGCCTGTGTGTCAGAGATCTGTTTCCGGACGGACCCGGAGAATACCGACTACGTTCTAGAGTCAGGTTCACTTTTTAAATTTTTATTGTTTTAAGGGACTATTGACGTAACGAGGTGCATCCCGATACACAATAGTACCTCGGACTCCTTTATCTCATCAAAATTATGGAAGATATCTTAGTTTTCTGGCTTTATAAGTGTGTAATTCTTATAATTTCTCCATTGATTCTGAAACTCAAGAAATGTGCAAATTCCTTTAACAGAGAAACCTCAATTAGAAAAACACAGTTTTTCAAAACAAAAACATTGTTATCTAATACATACTTAATCACACAAAGCTTTGAGGGGTACCGTTGTAAATCGGCATTGCCATCTTTGGAATATCTGTCCCTTTAAATTGGAATAACGCTTACAGTCCCTTTAAATGGATTTAGATTTGGTTGGTTGCCTATATGGAGTCTGGTTGAATAAGCAGTTTAAAGTTGAGCTATTTCATTGTTAGAAAATAATATGTTAGCGGAACTTTCGTTGTAATTTCAAGTCACATTTCACAAAAAAGTGACGTGTCTGATTCACAGCGCTTTTTCTGATAAATTTATTTTTAAATAGTGTTTTTTCCTATAAAATTGGAATGCGGATTTCATGCTTCAGAAACTATGGAGGAAATTGCGAGAATTATTTTGTCTAAAGTAAGAAAAAGTAAATATCTTTCACAGCATCAGATATTGGTAAAAAGGGCATGACTATTCTATAAATGGAAAACAGTGCTTAGGATCCGGATCTGAATCCGTTGGATCTGCAAGATTTTGGCTTCCTGGATCCAGATCCGCAAAAATATGCGGATCCACAATTTTTTAACGAAATAAACTGTATCCGGATTCCAGTGCGGATCCAGGATCCGGATCCGCATCAAAATTAAATGGATCCTAAGTAATGATGGAATGTGACTTGAAATTACGTCCACTCTACAATCTATATAATCCATCATTTTATATTAATTTGATTAAAGCAGAAAAAGCAACTAGTCGTTATAGAACGAGGTAGGTGGTGTGCAGTGTGCAATATGCAGTCTGCAGAGTACTTATATTGTGTACCCGCTTACATCAAACTGCCTCCGAAGTTTCGTTGAACAAGCGTCTGTTGTTCAAGTAAATTCAAACTTTATTTGTGAGATATTTCAGCAACCCAGTATATCTTATGCTTTACGTCTACAACCCCTGTCAGTTTAAATCTTTTGTTTTCAACCATCATGATTACCGTTGTGTAGGAGCTACTCGTAACTTCGAGGCCTTGAAGCGCGCTGAAGAGCAGGCTGAGCGCGAAGATCGCGCACACAAAGAAGAACTAGAGAACAATCCAATGAAACAACTGGAGGTGGGTGGTGGAGGACATTTATTTTGATCATTGATCATTCCATTGAGTTGCTGTGTTCTTTCGTTTGATCCTCTGAATACTTTAATTTGTTAGTTTTATTAGTTGATTGATTGATATGGGGGATAAACGTATAATATTTATTTTTGAGGCTACATAATTTCTGGGGGGGATTTTTCCAGAAAATAAACACCCTTACCACGAATAATAAATAGAATCCATCTAATCCCTTTAATCTCTTTAATCTTGGATTTGTTTAGGAGAGAACCCAGGCGAGTAAGAATGAGATGGAGCTGGCGGAGTCCCTGGACGAGCTGAGGGAGCTCAACAGGAGAACCGTCTCTGTAGACTACACGTCCATGCTTAAAACGTTAGTATTGGTTTTAAAGGGATTGTTCCCGAGTTTTAATTTTATCTTGGACAACTAACAACGGTATTCTTACGATATAATTAATTAAATTATCAGAGAAATGTTGCTTTATATCTTTATATCTGGAGTTGTTTTAAATACAACTGTCTAATTAGGTACAATCTCAGTAGACTACACGTCCATGCTTAAAACGTTAGTATTTGTTTTGAAGGGAGTGTTGAAGGGGTAAAAAGTTTTTAAAAAAGATGAAAAACAAATGTCTTCTTAAAAAATTTCATTCTAAACCCCCGGATTTTTTAGAATCTTTTTTAAAAATATACTTGGTTGTCATCCATTTTTTTTTTTCGATATGTTTAAAACAATGGGTCAATTTAACTGTGTCAAGGGTTACTTGACGAGGGATTTCTAGGTATGAATTTGCATCAGTATCTTCAAACAATTAGAGACAACTGTTGTTAAATGTTACTTTTGAGAATCGTCGATGGCATGCTTTAAATAAGTTCAACTGCTACTTGCCTAGGAGAAAGCTGACAATGATTTTATTGAACTCTCCCTTTAATTTGTATTATATTTAGTGAACCCTCCTTTTAATATGTATTATATAAAGTAAACTCTCCCTTTAATTTGTATTATTTATAGTGAACAGTTCTTTAAAATAAATTATATTTAGTAATCACTCCCTTTAGTTTGTATTATATTTAGTGAACCCTCTCTTTAATTTGTATCATTTAGTGAAGACTTATTTAATATAAATTATTCTTAGTGAACCCTCTCTTTTATTTGTATTATTTTAAGTGAACCCTTCCTTTAATTTGTATATATTTAGTGAACACTCCCTTTAATTTGTATTTTCTAAAGTAAATCCTTCCTTTAATATGTATAATATTTAGTGAGCACTCCCTTTAATTCGTATTTTATTTAGTGAACCTTTAATTAGTATTATATTTAGTGAACACTTCTTTAATATAAATTATATTTAGTGAAAACTCCCTTTAGATTGTATTATATTTAGTGAACACTCAGTTGCGAGCAGCCCACAGGACAGAGAGGTTATCTCAACAATACTCCGCTCTGCGGAGCGCGCAGAGCCCTGTGTGAAATAAACATGACTCACCCTATTAACAAACAGTATTTAGTGTACATTCCCTTTAAAATAAATTATATAAAGGTACGAGGATGCCCGAGCTGCTGCTATTGAAGCGGAAGAGAAGGCTGATGAGGATTTTGTGAAAGCAATCTTCAGCAAATCCGGAGATGTCAAGGTAAGTAAAAAGATGAAAAAAATCAAATAAAAAAATAATGCCATTGAAAAACTATAATTTATAGATTAACAATAACACAAATAGAACACTGGATGTCGTCTCTTCAAGATGTTGGGCTTTTTCGTTCACAATAACCTTGAGGCAGAAGCCCAAAGGAGTTCCGCACAGGCAGCGCATGGTCTCTCTCTGTCTTCAAATTCAACGCTGCCTGCGCGGAACTCTTTTGGGCTTCTTCCTCAGCCCGTTATTGCGAACAAAACCCTTAAACCTTGGAAAGACGACATCTAGTGTTCTATCTGTGTTGTTAGTAATCTATGGTATTAAGAAATAAACTTGAACATTAAGAAAGTACAAGAATAAGGAAGGATAATTGTTGATCAAATCTTTAATATATCTCAAACTTAGCTGAGAATGTATAATCCCATACAGGGGTTTATCACTGCCATAATCTATATAATAAAGTTCTTCGATCATATATATATATATATATATGTTAGCTATAGTTGGCTAAACGGCTGGACCAAATGGGCTGACGTTCAGTTTTTTAAAGCTAGTAAATAAATATATCCATGCGCAGTAAATAAATATATCCATGCGCTAGGTGAAGAGGATACTGGATGAGTCTAGTAGCGGAAGCGAAGAGGAAGTCAAGGAAAATAAGAAACAAAAACCTGATAAACCAACAGATCATCTTACAGGGTAAAAATTATTTAAGGGTTAAAAACAGGAGTGTTGTTGTTTTAGAATTTTCCCCCGCTGCTTTTTTAAGATATGGAGGAAAAAATGAAAAATTGGACATCAGGCAATTTTTTTCATTCTTTTTGATACTTTTTTATTTTCCCCTAAATATCATTTATTTTGAGCAAGCATATTTACTTTCTGAAAAAAATGATTTTTTCAAAAGGGGGGCCGGGGGAAATGATTTTTTGAGAAAATATACACTCCTGTCATTAAAAAAGAGTGGCAAGTGACTCTTTATGACTCCAGCAAAGGAACAATAGAATCCGTCACGTAAATATTTCAAGTTCCTCAGCATTAAATAAAATGTTCTTTAATAGATTTTGGGGAATATTTACAAACAAAACCTCTAACGTGAACTTTATAGTTTCTCACAGAAGAGTTGACAAGACAGCCAAACTGGGAATAATTAAACCGATCATAAAGAGACCGCAAAGATAGCAAAGACCAATTCACAACGGTACCCTTTAAAGTTTTGTCTGAATGAGAAGAATTAGATTTAATGTTAATAATTTTGAAAACTGATCATTTTCAATTGTGGTTTCTCTGCAAAAAGACATGTGCAATTGCGCATGCAGGAAAACATTTAGGAATTAGCAGAATTAAACACTTTTATTACCTATAAAACTGGCAATATCTTCCTTGTTATTGATCAGATAAAGATTTCAAGGGTACCGTTGTAAATCGGGTGTTGCCATGGGTGCATGAAAGGTCACTTCAAACTACGCTTACGGTCCCTTTACACGACTCAGTAGAATTTTACTCTGTATTGTTTTAAATTAAAACTTTCTGTTCAGACCCGAGAAGAAAGTTGTAGAGAAGAAGGTCTGGGAGAAAAGTATCGGAAGTCTCGGCTCCAACAAGAAGGGTCTAGGTATTCTTGTCAAGAAGCCGGCAGCCAAGAATAATCATGACTTCAAGAAGCCTAATGTTGCCGCCGCCAGGCCTGCAGCCAGCCAGCCAACTCAACATAATAATGTGGGAACTAGTGCGGCAACACAAACAGCTGTAGCTGGCGGTCTGGGCCTTTTAGGCGCGTACAGCGATTCCGGAAGCAATTCAGAATAATTAAAATGATTGCATTTTTTTGTAAAGTAATTGTTTCATAATTGAAAAAAGAACAATTTTTGTAATGCGATGTAATCATTAATTGTAGATGTGTCTAGTTAACTGTCTTAATCAAATTAAAACTTTTCCACTTTCATTTAAATTGCAAATTAAATATTTTCAGAGAGAAAATGTTGTGGAACTGCGTAACTAAACCATTATTTGGATTAACACTAAAACAGGAAAAATAGTTAAAAAATTATCGTTGAATTAAATTGCTTAATAATCTAAATTTTAGAAAAACAAACTTTTATCGCAAAATTTTGATTTAAATTAATAAGTATTTTAAGTATAAAAGCATACTGAGCTGATTTCTTTGAAAAAATTGTATTTTCATTTTTTTTTGATCTTATTAAAATCTAACCCCTAATTCTGTAAAAAAAGGGGCCAATTCTCCAGGCTTTGGGAGTTCTCAATCTTGAAGAAAATAATAGTTTTTTTCTTCCTATTTGAACTTTTAATTTGAACTTCTAATTTTCGCAATATAGTGAGCAAAGAAAATCAATAGTATATAAAGGGATACCCACAAAGAATTAGAGTTCAAAGACGATTGGTCTGTTTCTTAATTTTTATGATTCTTTGCAACTGTAAAGTTGTTTCTTTTCTTTTTTCTAATCATTGAGTAAGGCATAAAAAGATTTTTGTTCTAGACAGAAGACTGGAATCGGCAAATTTATAGAGCTTTTAAGGTCGTCATTACAGTCTAATCTTTTGGGGTACCCTGTTTGATAGGCTCTTTTCAAAATTAAATTTTTGAAATTAAATAAAAGGCTTAATAGTTTCGATTAGATAAAAATTTATTTTTTTTAAATATTTTTTTTGCTGTAATTTTTTTAAACAATTAAAAATTACTATCCCTTACTGCAGAGTGTACGAAGATACTTTAAACCCAAACAGAAGGAAGCATTTTTTGATGTGGAAGGTGTTGTTAACAAGGATATCACGCTTTTTAGGTAGCTCATCATATTGTATTATATATATTATTTTAGATTACATTAGCTTGGAGACGCAGCTTTGTCTGCAAACAAAACATTCTGGATTAAATTCAACAACCAAGACTGCTTCTAGGTCTGGTGTTCCCTGTTCTACTTTCCAGGCCTGTCCTTTAGGTCCACTGGATAGTATAACTGTCATTTCTATAGACAGTTTCATATGCATTCCATTACTAAACCTTAACATTTTTTCCATATACCTCTCACTATCCGTGAGATGAGAACCAGATTGTCCGCAAAGAACAATGCAGATATTACTTGGCCATTGAAGTTTATACCTTCCTTCATGGCATGTAATCATTCTACAAGTACAGCTATTGGTGATTGGCCGCACCCCTGCTTCACTCCTTTGGTGAAGCATAGGGGCGCCCTCAAACCCATTGTAGTACATAGGTTGTTTACTGACTTTTCCACCAAACCCCAGGGTATCTAGCTTGGTGTAAAGGAGTTCGCAGTTCACCCAGTCATATGCCTTGGCAATGTGACAGAACGCTATTGACACTGTATGTCTTTTCTTTTTAGGCTTCCTAATTGCTGACAACAACATAAACACAAAGTCTGATGTTGACCGGCCTGACCTAAACCCATACTGCACTTATCCATAGTATCCATTTTCCTTGCAGATTGCGTCCATCCTTGTATGCATTATTTTGGTAATCACACTCAATATATACACAAGACTGTCAAGAGGGCGTTTTTTGATACTAGCAAGGAGGGTTATTTCTTATCTATCAATGTCATTCTGCCAACTAACAATGTTTCTGGTACTTTGCCTTCCTGGAAGGTTTTGTAAATAACTTTGGTTAGCATGGTCACAAAGCAGGGACAGGCATATTTAAGCATGGCTACTGAGACATTGTCCACTCCTGGAGCTCTCTGTAGCTTCATCTTCTCTTTAACTTCTCTGATCGGTGGTTTGTTAACATACTTGGTTTTCATGGATTGTGCTGTCTACTGTGTCTTTCATCCATTCTTGCCACCCTATTAGATGTTTTACGTCCATCTCTTTGATGAGCTGTTCTCCTCTGTGAGAATATTGCTGATCCTTCTTCCAGAACTATCTCTTCAATTCTTGCTCTGTTAGTAGCTAATCTTCCTTGTGCATCCTTCACTACCCTTAGTATCCCTCTCTTTTTAACAGTTCTTTTGACTAATCTCCAGAACTGCTTAGATGTCATGGATGCTCTTGAATGCAGTCTTTGTCAAAGGCAGCGTTTTGTTATGGTTGGTATTCCTCCACCGTTCTTTTCTTTTCTAAACCTCTCTTTGGAGTACCATGTGAATTTATCTAGACTGAATAGGTCGTCATTCAACCCATGTCTAAGATACGTTTTACTTACGCCAAGTACATGTATGTTCTCGTCATTCATGATCTCCATTATCATGTCTTGTTTAAGGTCTTGTTTAGAAGGCCGTTGTGGTTCCATATTGCACAGTTAATGGTATTTTGCAATGGAGCTGTATTAGGCCTGTGCCTATTACTTCTGTTCTGATTTGCACAACGTCCATTCCTGGACTTACCCATTAGAGGTCTCTGTAACATAGCCTTCAGGACATGATACTTTGACTGTAGGTTGAATGTTAATAATAATAATAATAATAATAATAATAATAATACCCATTACTGGTCTCTTTTAGGGCTTATCAGTTCTGTAACATAGCCTTCAGAACATGATACTTTGACTGTTGGTTGAATGATAACAATAATAATAATTATAATAACTCTTTACCCTAGATATGAGGATTTGAAGAAGGTAAGACTGAAGAATATGCTTGGAATGAGTATGCTGCCACTCTGGGCATACTTGGGTAAATAATCTTTATTTATTTTTATTTTAGGGGTGTTATTTTTCATGATAACCCGCCTCCACCTTTGAACTGGTGTGAGACCGTGTTTTAAAAGCTTTTAACAACATCCTAAAAATTGTTATTTTTGGTTTTAAAAAAGTAAAAATGTTGAATTTGAACTAGTTTTACTGCAGAAGGCAAACGCGCTTGTAGCTTTTTTTGGCATGGTTCAAAAACACGAAAAGTCAAAGAAAAATGGATGCTTTTAAAATGTTTAATTCCCTTGTTTTATTTTAGGTTACTTTGCGTTTACATTAAGGAGTAAATTAGAGCCTTTTCGTGAAGAAGTGAATAATAATGTTAGATATAACTTCCTACTCGATAATGTTACAAAGGTATTGTTTTCGTGAAGAAGTGAATAATAATGTTAGATATAACTTCCTACTCGATAATGTTACAAAGGTATTGTTTTCAGTAAAAAAATTAAGTGTTTTTTGTTTGTTTTTAAGTTTGGTACTGTCATATCATCAAATTTAAAGAATTTTGTTAAAATTAAAATATAAAAAATAAACATGTCAAAAAAACTTCGGTCCTGTTTGTATCTTTACTTTTGCAGTCATTGATATTTTCTTACTATTGTTTTTTTTTGTAAATTGCTATTTTTTATTCTTATTTTTTGTAATTCTTGAAATTATCGTTCGGTCTATATTAATTTTTTTGTCTTTTCTAGGCAAGTGTGGGTGTTGGGGCTGGATTTTTCTTGTTTGGTGCAGGTTCGAAATAAAAATAGATTTTATAATTTATATTTGCAAAACTATTTTAAATGTTTACAATAAATAAAATTATTTTAAATGTTTACAATAAATAAAAGTGTTTTAAATGTTTACAATAAATAAAATTATCTTAAATGCTTACAATGAATAAAATTGTTTTAATGTTTACAATAATTAAATTTTTTTGAAATGTTAACAATAAATTAAATTGTTTTAAATGTTTGCAATAAATAAAATTGTTTTAATTTTAATAATAATAAGATTTTTTTTTAAATGTTTACAATAAACAAAATCGTTTTTATGTCAACAATAATTAAATTGTTTAAATGTTTACAATCAATTAAACTGTTTAATTGTTTATTGTTTACTATGTATTAAATTGTTCAATAAGAAATTAAAAAAATAATTACAATCAATTTTAAGGTTTAACATCTTACTGGATGCTTAGAACTATGAATACAGTCAGGAAACTTGTCTTAAGAAAAGGTTAAAAATGTTTTCTAATTTTTGTTATTTGTATTTACATTATTTACATTATTTTGATGTTATTAAACTGTTAGTTTCAGTTTTGTTAATTTATTTTATATCACAGATTGTTGTGTCAGCTAAACTAGGAACTCTTTGTTATTTTATATCACAGATTGTTGTGTCCGCTAAACTAGGAACTCTTTGTTATTTTTTATCACAGATTGTTGTGTCAGCTAAACTAGGAACTCTTTGTTGTTTTATATCACAGATTATTGTGTCCGCTAAACTAGGAACTCTTTGTTATTTTATATCACAGATTGTTGTGTCAGCTAAACTAGGAACTCTTTCTTATTTTTGCCACTTTCATTCATTTTACTATCAGACATTTTAATGCTTTTTTTCCGTGAATTTGGAAAAACAAAATCAGAAAATTTTATTAAAAACTCCTCACCGGCCAAAAAAATGTTCTGAGCCTCTTTGTATTTTAAAGATTTTTTGTATCTAATTCCATCTTTTTTCTAAGGTGGAAAGTATGTTGGTATTCAAACCTATGGTCTTCTAGGTAATGTGTATAAATTAGTCAAATAGATTAAAAATTACTCAAATTAAAACAAAGATTGACCAAATTGAATAAAGAAATAACTCAAAAAAAAAATATCTAATTTAATAAATTAATTGAAAATCATTTTGGAAGTTAATCTTGTTTTCACAAATGATATTAACTTGAAAAATCAACTTAAAAGTATTTAAAAGTTTTAAAAAAGAATATCAGTTAGTCTACTGTACAGTGTACAGTGTACGGTGTACAGTGTACACTGTACACTGTACACTGTACAGTGTACACTGTACACTGTACACTGTACACTGTACACTGTACACTGTACACTGCACAATGTACACTGTACACTATATTCTGTACAATATACACATTCACCAAGTATTTTCCTATATATTCTTTAAATCTTTTACCCCAATATGTCAGAAATAATCAAATATTTACAAATGAGGAAATATAGGATTTTTGGAAAAACTAAATAATCTAATAATGCGCGTAGTGTTTCCCCTGTCACAGTAATTTTAGGATGACGTTTTAGATTCATTCTATTTTGTTCTCTTCTATTCTGTTCAATTCTATTCTATTATTTTCGAGCTTATTTAATTCTATTCTATTATTTTCTATTCTATTTCTATTGGTATATAAATATATGGTATTATCAGGGAAGAATGATGGGTTTATGAATGTCCCTGTGGTTCACTGTAGCGGGATTCAGCATAAATTTTACGGAAAACATCGATTCTTTCTCAAGGTAAAATGAGCAGAGTAATTAGTATTTTTCTACAAGCCACACAAATAAAGATTTGATGCGATTTTGCCCTGGTTTGGTTTTAAAATTACTGAACTTTCACTGTCATGCTTTTACCTCTGGTCAAATAGATTCTAGTGCAATAGATGGCAACGTAGAATTTGTACACTCAGTATAGTTGTATTCTGTCGTCACAAGTGTCAATTCAGTTTTTGTGTCCGACAAAATTATCAATAATAGTGATAATTTTAGAATAAAGTGCTTATCTTACAGTAAAATTAGTGCAATTTGATGTGTTCTTTAGTTACTGTTTTTACACTTTTTTATTTAATCTTGGAAAACATGTCAACTAATGTGAGACAATCCCTACAGGGTGGTNGGATGATATTTTTTCTCTCAATTTGATTTTCTTGATGTAAGATTCCCAATCATCACCCCCCCCCCCATAATTCTGTTACACTTCTCCCCTCTCCCTGATAGGTTTTTTTTCAATTACCCCATCGCCTCTAAGTTATTTACTCTTGGAACTGTTAAAATTTGAATTAATTCGCTAAAAACCTATTCACTCGTCAAAAAAAAAAAATAACATTTATTATTTTAGGTTCGAGATCACAGTTTTAAATATTCCTTTAACCTCGAGGACGGAATATTCAGCAACCGACCTCTATTCGATCGAACCGTCGGCATCTCAAGAACTATTTGATCAGACCTGATCAATCATAACTCAATCCTGCAAAAATAAAGAATACTTGCAATGTTATTCATACAGATGAACCCGATGTAATTAGATTTTGTTTGAAAATGATAATTCCAGAAAAATGTCGAAATTAAAAGTTTCCACGGACTTCGAGGTGGACAAATGTGTTGGAGCACTTTACACGGGTAAGGAGTGCTTAAAGGGATTGTCCACTAAGCCTAAAGGGATTGTCCACTAAACTAAAAGGAATGTCCATTAAACTTAAAGGAATGTCCATTAAACTTAAAGGGATTGTCAACTAAACTAAAAGGAATGTCCATTAAACTTACAGGGATTGTCCACTAAACTTAAAGGGATTGTCCACTAAAATTAAAGGGATTGTCCACTAAAATTAAAGGGATTGTCCACTAAAATTAAAGGGATTGTCCACTAAAATTAAAGGGATTGTCCACCAAACTTAAAGGGATTGCCCACTAAACTTGATTGATTGTTTGATTGTTACATCTAGGTGGAACCGTGGAGTGGGTCGATGATCTAATATTTACCTCGTCTAACGGTGTTGTCAATATAGTTCAGGTCAGAAATACAGGGGTATATACTCCCTTTCAGATCTTATTATTATAATTATCATTATTATATTTTCTAAATTACCCACCCCCGGCCTGGGATGTCCTTGGGAGGAACTTGATAAAAATATTTTTGATAATTTAATTTATTCATTTCCCTTGAAAATTATTTTTGTTTTTCTCCGATTCAGCAAATAACCCATGATAAAAGATTTGAGCCACTGTACAATGTGCAATTTACATGTTAAGAATAGTTTTGTATTGCACACTGTACAGTGTACATGTTTGCACACTGTACAGTGTACATGTTTAGAATAGTTCTGTACTACACACTGTACATGTTTAGAATAGTTCTGTACTGCACACGGTTACATGTTTATATTAGTTCTTTACTGCACACTGATCATGTTTAGAATAATTCTGTACTGCATACTGTTAAATGTTTAGATTAGTTCTGTACTGCACACTGTACATGTTTAGAATAGTTCTGTACTGCACACTGTACATGTTTAGAATAGTTCTGTACTGCACACTGTTACATGTTTAGAATAGTTCTGTACTGCACACTGTACATGTTTAGAATAGTTCTGTACTACACTGTATATGTTTATATTAGTTCTGTACTGCACACTGTACATGTTTAGAATAGTTCTGTGCTACACTGTACATGTTTAGATTAGTTCTGTACTGCACACTGTACATGTTTAGAATAGTTCTGTACTGTACATTATACACTGTACATGTTTAGAATAGTTCTGTATTACACACTGTACATGTTTATATTAGTTCTGTACTGCACACTGTACATGTTTTGAATAGTTCTGTACTACACTGTACATGTTTATATTAGTTCTGTACTGCACATGTACATGTTTAGAATAGTTCTGTACTGTACATTATACACTGTACATGTTTAGAATAGTTCTGTACTACACACTGTACATGTTTATATTAGTTTTGTACTTCACACTGTACATGTTTTGAATAGTTCTGTACTAGACTGTATATGTTAATATTAGTTCTGTACTGCACACTGTACATGTTTAGAATAGTTTTGTACTGTACATTACACACTGTACATGTTTAGAATAGTTCTGTACTACACACTGTACATGTTTATATTAGTTCTGTACTGCACACTGTACATGTTTAGAATAGTTCTGTACTGCACACTGTACATGTTTAGAATAGTTCTGTTCTGCACACTGTACAAGAAGAGGAAGACCCTGTACTAAATTTTACAGCAACGAAGGAAAATACTAAAATTACATTGATAACAGGTAATTCAATGATTATATACGTATTTTCAAGTGACCCTCCGTGACCCTCTGCATGTCCGATTCACAACAGTATCCTCTAAACCGTTATCTAAGTATTTTCTTCATTTTCTCGGCAGCATAAGTCCGCAAACAACTTTTAAGAGAAAACCCCTGATTAAATTTACAGTCAAATAAACTAGAATTATTCATCCTTGATCAGACCAGGGTTTCCTTCAAAGAAAACAGACGCTGGAAATTACGTTTGATTTTTCTTGAATTTGGTTTTACCAAATCTGTCAACAATAATGTGTTCACATCCTCAACGTATTTCAGTACTTGGTGTTAATAAAAATTATGGGCCAATCTCAGTTTTAAAGGTAATCATAATTTCACACTGTGGGCCAATCTCAGTTTTAAAGGTAATCATAAGTTCACACAGTGGGCCAATCTCAGTTTTAAAGGTCACATAAGTTCACACAGTGGGCCAATCTCAGTTTTAAAGGTCACATAAGTTCACACAGTGGGCCAATCTCAGTTTTAAAGGTCACATAAGTTCACATAGTGGGCCAATCTCAGTTTTAAAGGTAATCATAAGTTCACACAGTGGGCCAATCTCAGTTTTAAAGGTCACATAAGGCCTTTTTTATTCCTTGTCTAATAAAGTCATGCCGAGAATATTTGAATGTAGTATATATGCTAATATGGTTGCCTAAGCACAGGATTTAAGGTCTGGATTACCAATATACCGGACCGAAGACTTGGAACCTATGAAAAGTTATCTCTCGTATGATGTATTTACACATATAAATCCCCCCCTCATGAACTAATTGACTTAATTTTTTTTATATACACCTACTGATCCTTAGAATGCAAGTATAAAATAAAATAATAAACAGGGTGCCAAAAAATGCGTCTTGAAAGTTTTTTTTAGTTTGTCGTAAAAGTATGATTTAATTTGCTCCAGGTGCATATTTTGTGTGGAGGAGGAAGAGTTCTAGGAACAGGAGGAGCTGATGGAACCATGAAGGTTTGGGATTTAGAACATCAGTATTATACTCATAACTTCAGGTTAGTCTTATTTCTAAGGGATTGCTCACCTGAGCTATAAATAATTCTAATAAATTCTAATTCTAGTAAATTTAAATACAAGTTTTTGTAAATCGCCATCTTGGTTTTCATGACAAAATGTATTCATCAAGTAGACTCTCAGGAATATCTTTAAAGGGGCTGTAAAGGAAAACTGAAAGGGGTTAAAAGCTAAAAACCTAAGCATTTTTAGGAGTTGATCGAGACCTGTAAGAGTTCTATCTGATGTTCTTGTCTCGAGAAATTGATATAAAACGGTGTCAAAATTATACCAAAACTTATATGTGTAAAATTTGGTAAAGATTCTAAGTTTTAAGCAGATTATATTCAGCAAATACGCAACCAATCTGAAAACGAAGATATCCCAGAGGAGCCTGAAAAATTGAGGTTTGCTTCCATTATTATTTGAATTTAGTAATTTTTCATTTTTAATAGATATAATTGATAATATAATATATACGTCCGTATCACGTGACCAGAGTTTCCACTAATGGCAGTGCAGTACAATTGTCACTTGATACATACTTTTTACATATATAAATTTTGGTATAATTTTGACACAGTTGTATATCGATTTCTCGAGACAGGAACATCAGATAGAACTCTAATAGGTCTCGATTAACGCCTGAAATGCTCAGGTTTCAGCCTATATCCCCTTTCATTTTTCCTTAACAGTCCCTTTAAGGAAAACAGCTCTCAAGTTTCTTAAAATCT
Organism: Eurytemora carolleeae; assembly: GCF_000591075.1. Taxonomy (NCBI): domain Eukaryota; kingdom Metazoa; phylum Arthropoda; class Copepoda; order Calanoida; family Temoridae; genus Eurytemora; species Eurytemora carolleeae. The sequence continues at coordinate 105,292 of NW_019397418.1, forward strand.
TCTTGTATTTATTCGTTTACTATTATTTTGATAATAGTCCCTTAGTTTGAATTATTACAGGACAGGGAATGGAGTTTGTTCGGTTATAGAGTTCCATCCAGTCAAGGCAATCAATCAATTAATTAATCAATCAATCAAGCAATCAATTAATCAATCAATCAATCAATTATCCAATCAATTTATCTATCTATGTATCTTTCTAATCAATAACCTAACAATAAACCAATCAATCAATTAGTCTATCTCTCTATCAATAACGTAACAGTCAATCAATTAAGTGATTATGTGCGTACAGGATGATAATTGATTGTTTGCGTACTAGTTAATGTGCGTATCTGGGTTCCAGAGCGGAGGACTGTACGCTTGGGATTTGACAAATTCAAAACAGTTACATAATTTAGAGGGACATTACAGCGCTGTAACAGCTACTAAGGTTGGTGGTTCAGGAATCTAGGACATAACAGCGCTGTCACAGCTATCATTCATCCATCTATCTATCTAGTTATCTAGATTCATTTCATATATATCTACCTATCCATCCATCTACAGGGTGTCCTTTTAATATCGCCAATTTTAAAATTGCTGTAACTTTGTTATTGTTTGGAGTTTTTCCAATCAGTTAAAATATTTGAGTAGTCAAAATATGAACTTTTTGTTATATACCTGGATTCTTTACTTAGATCTATGTTTTTATCCATCTATCCATCTATTTATATATCCATCTATCTAGCTATCCATCTATCTATCTATCCATCTATCTCATCTTTCCATCCATACATCTACCCATCCATCCATATATTCATCTATCTATCCATCTATATATCCATTTATCTTTGTGTCTATCCATCTGTCTATCTATATAGCTATTCATCATTTTATCTACTTAACCATCCATAAAATTATATCTTTCTGCCTTTCTATCTATCTATCCATCTATCTATCCTGATGGTTGCGAAAGCATGAGACCACTTGTATATCCAATACAATATATCTTTAAATGGTTGATATTTCTTCATATTTGACCATATCTATCTATCCATCTATCTATCCTGATGGTTGCGAAAGCATAAGACCACTTGTAGATTCAGTACAATATATCTTTATATTTATCTATCTATCATAAGACCACTTGCAGATTATTTACAATATATCTTTATATTTATCTATCTATCATAAGACCACTTGTAGATTCAGTACAATAAATCTTCATATTTATCTATCTATCATAAGATCACTTGTAGATTCAGTACAATATATCTTTATATTTATCTATCTATCATAAGACCACTTGTAGATTCAGTACAATATATCTTTATATTTATCTATCTATCATTAGACCACTTGTAGATTCAGTACAAAAAATCTTCATATTTATCTATCATAAGACCACTTGTAGATTCAGTACAATAAATCTTTATATTTATCTATCTATCATAAGACCACTTGTAGATTCAGTACAATACATCTTTCATATTTATCTATCTATCATAAGACCACTTGTAGATTCAGTACAATAAATCTTCATATCTATCTATCATGAGACCACTTGTAAATTCAGTACAATATATCTTTATATTTATCTATCTATCATAAGACCACTTATAGATTCAGTACAATATATCTTTATATTTATCTATCTATCACAAGACCACTTGTAGATTCAGTACAATAAATCTTAATATTTATTTATCTATCATTAGACCACTTGTAGATTCATAACAATATATCTTCATATTTATCTATCTATCATAAGACCACTTGTAGATTCAGTACAATAAATCTTCATATTTATATTTAAGATTCTTTAATTAATTTACTCAACCTTGAGAAACCTTTTATCATAATTTTTATATGTTCAGGAAATTACTACAGAATGTTTAAAACTAGATCATTTGTGAAGAATGCTGCTTAACACTAGTCTATATGCAAAGGAAGCTGCATTAAAATGGTCTATATGCAAAAAAGCTGCTCGAAACTAGTCTTTATGCTAAGAAAGCTAATTGAAAGAAGTCCATATGTTAAGGAAGCAGCTTTAAACTATTATATATGCTAAGAAAGCTCCTTATGACTAGTAATTTTGTTCAGGAAACTACTTGAATCAAATGTTGGCTCAGAAATATCAACTTTACAAAGCTACAAAGACAACATTTATGCAGCAACTGCAGGTATAAAGAATTTAAGCATCAAATATCTATATTATATATTTTCTTTCTTCATTTCTACCCATCTATCTATCTAATAGATCTATCTTCATATCTATCCATTTATCAATCTATTAGATCTATCTTCATATCTATCCATATATATATCTAATAGATCTATCTTTATATCTATCCATTTATCAATCTGTTAGATCTATCTTCATATCTATCCACATATCTGTCTAATAGATCTATCTTCATATCTATCCATTTATCAATCTACTAGATCTATCTTCACATCTATCCACCTATCTATCTAATAGATCTATCTTCATATCTATCCATTTATCAATCTATTAGATCTATCTTCACATCTATCCACCTATCTATCTAATAGATCTATCTCCATATCTTTCCATCTATCTATCTAATAGATGTATCTTCATATCCATCCATCAATCTATTTAATAGATCTATCTTCATATCTATCCATCTATCTGTCTAATAGATGTATCTTCATATCCATCCATCTTTTTATCTAATAGAACTATCTTCATATCTATCCATCTATCTATATAATAGAGTATTTTATATCTATCAACAGATCAGGAGCTGTTATCTATCTATCTATCTATCTATCTATCTATCTATCTATCTAACCATCTATAGAACAATGACCTTTACCTATCTATTTATCTATTTATCTATCTATCTATCTATCTATCTATCCATCTGTCTGTCTGTCTATATATCTATCTATCCATCTATCTATCTAACTATCTATCTATCTATCTATCTATCTATCTATCTATCTATCTATCTATTTTTTGACTATTTATCTATCTATCTATCTATAGATCAGAACCTACTATCTTTCTGCCCGGAGGACCTGAGTATTACCAACACTGTGGTGGGTAACAACGACGAGATCCTTGCCCTGGTTCACCTGGGTAGCTCCGCCTCCTCCCCTAGCACACCCTCCTCCTCTCATATGGCCGTAGCCTGCAACTCTCCTTTCATCCGCCTCTACAAGGTAGGTTTAACGGACTGTAGACTGCATTCAAAGTGATCCTCCATTTAATAAAAAAAAATTAATGATAAATAGATTACACTGTTCTGTAATCCTTGTATGTTAATCTCCAGCGCTGTTCTTCTATCCTTGCATGTTTTTATATACTCCACACCTGTTTTGCTATCCTTGTATGTTTTCATATACTCCACTGCTGTTCTGCTATCCTAATATGGTATATACTCCATTTCTCTTCTGCTATCCTTGTATGTTATGCTCCACTTCCTCCACTACTGTTCTGTTATCCTTATATGTTATATACTCCATAGCAGTTCTACTATACTTGTGTGCTGCTATCCTTCTATCTTATATACTCCACTGTGGCTCTGTTATTCTTTTATGTTATGTTATATACTTTACTGCTGTTCTTCTATTCTTGCATGTTATGTACTTCATTACTCTTCAGTCTTCAGCTATCCTTTTATGTTAAATTCGTTTTCACTGCTGTTCTTCTATCCTTGTATGTTATATATATATATATACTTCATTGCTTTTCTGCTTTCCTTGCATGTTATACTCCTCCTGTTCTGTTATCCTTCTATGTTATATACTCCACCGCTGCTCTGTAATTCTTTTAGTTATTTTATATACTCCATTGCTGTTCTGCTATTCTTGTATCTTATATACTCCACTGCTGTTCTGTTATTCTTTTATGTTATCTATACATAAATTTAGCTTGTCTGTCTGTCTGTTTGTTTTATACAATAAAAGTCAAAACGGCTGAACCGATTGGTCCTAAATTTTGTGTGGGACCTAAGTGACCCCAGGGAAGGTTTATGAATTTGTGTTTAAAGGTTTTTTATTTTGTAAAATTTTGAAAATGCGCGAAAAAAATATTATGAAATCCGCAAACTTTTTTGTTTTTGTTTTATACTGTACAAAGAGAAGATGCTCAGAGATAAAGCCACAATTAAAAGTTGAAATAGAAGATGTGCGCAAAGCGCCATAAATCTTAGTGTTATATACTTCACTTCTGTTCTGCTATCTTTGTATGTTATATACTCCACTGATGTTCTGTTATACTTGTATGCTATATACTCCACTGCTTTTCGGCTTTTCTTGTATGTTAAACTCCTGCTGTTCATTTATCCTTCTATGTTATATACTCAACTGGTGGTCTGTTATCCTTTTATTTTTTATACTCCACTTCTGTTATGCTATCCTTGTATGTTATATACTCCATAGCAGTTCTGCTATCCTTGTATGTTATAGAACTCACTGCTGTTCTGCTATCCTTGTATGCTAAATAACTCCACTGCTGTTCTGCTATCCTTGTATGCTATATAGACTCCAGTGATGTTCTGTTCCCCTTTTATTGTTATTTACTCCACTGCTGTTCTGTTATCCTTGTATTTTATATACTCTATTGTTGTTCTGATATCCTTGTTTGCTATAAACTCCACTAATGTTCTGCTATCTTTGTATGTTATATACTTCAACTTCACTGCTTTTCTGCTTTACTTGTATGTTAGACACTCCACTGCTGTTCTGTTATCCTTGTATGCTATATTATTATAATTATTAAATAAAATTGCTGGGGTTGTTCCTGGACCCAGGCAATCCCACCCAGCAGCCCTACCCCTATCGATACGCGTTTGGATTACGCCTGTGGCAGTCTGCTTTTCTGCTATCCATCTATGTAATACACTACTGCTGTTATTTGATCCTTGTATATCATATACGCTACTTCTGCTCTGCTCAATCCTAATCTGCTTTCCCGCTTAGAGTTAGTACATACACATAGAAATACCGTACTGCAATTATACATGATTGTACAATCTAAATCTTGTATCCTGGGCACAAATTCCTTGTTTGCAGTTATAACAAAAATATAAGATTGCTATCTAGGTCCCTGAGTACACATGTACTCTGTTACATGGACATAAAGATACAGTACTCTGTCTGGCTGTTAGTACACAAGACCCTACGCTCCTAGCCTCAGGAGGAAAGGATAGGTATAATTCAGTTATTACTATTATGACATTATTGTTGCTATTTAATATTACCTTTTTTGAAAAACTTTCCATTTGGTTAAAAAAGAATAATAAAAAGGAAAAAGGGAAATTTAAATGTTTGAAAACTTCCATCCATGAATTTTAGTTTTTTTTTCTTTCAAGATTCTAAGGCAAACGTTGATTTTTAACATTTTAAAACTTTTTATGTAAAGGGAGGTTAGAATCTGGAGGTTGAAGGCTGACCTTCTTAGCTGCCTAGTAGTTGGGACAGGACACACGGAGGCTGTCCAGGGAATAGTATTCACCAACCTCGCATCAACCTCACTATACTCGGTCTCAAAGGTCAGTCACAGGGAGAGTGGATCCATTCCGGTTTGATGCGGATCCGGACCTCAGAAAAGAGGATTTGGACCTGAATCCAACCTGAATAATGGATCCAAATCCTGAATCCGCCCAGTGGAAAAGGATCCAAATCCTGAATCCGTCCTGTAGAAAAGGATCCAAATCCTGAATCCGTCCTGTAGAAAAGGATCCAAATCCTGATTCCGTCCTGTAGAAACGGATCCAAATCCTGAATTCGTCATGTAGAAAAAGGATGCAGATCCTGAATCTGTCCTGTAGAAAAAGGATTCAGATCCTGAATCCGTCCTGTAGAAAAAGGATGCAGATCCTGAATCTGTCCTGTAGAAAAGGATCCAAATCCTGAATCCGTCCTGTAGAAAAGGATCCAAATCCTGAATTCGTCATGTAGAAAAGGAATGCAGATCCTGAATCTGTCCTGTAGAAAAGGATGCAGATCCTGAATCCGTCCTGTAGAAAAGGATCCAAATCCTGAATCCGTCCTGTAGAAAAGGATCCAAATCCTAAATCCGTCCTGTTATGCAGAAAAAGATCCAAATCCTAAATCCGTCCTGCAGAAAGGGATCCAAATCCTTAATCTGTCCTGTAGAAAAGGATGCAGATCCTGAATCCGTCCTGTAGAAAAGGATGCAGATTTTGAATCAGTTCTGTAAATAAAGGATTGGGATCCTTGAATCTGTCATGTAAAAAGGATTCGGGTCCTAAATTCGTCCCGTAAAAAGGTTCCGAATCCTGAAATTGTCCTGAAAAAAAATATTTGGATCCTGGATTCGTCATGTAAAATAAGGATCCAGATTCTGGATCCGTCATGGAAAAAAAATCTTGACTCTGGATCTTTAAATGATCGCTTGTACTACAGTAAAGATTGACTTATTTATGATAATCTATCGAGTCATCCACCCCATGGAAGTCAATGTCACGAATTTTCTTGAAATTTTGCACACAGCTAGTATGTTAAGAGAAAACATTAGATCCAAAATTAAATTAAAAATCTTCCTGTAAAATTTAATTTCATAGTTTGTAAAAAAGGCGTTTAAATTAGCTTGATATCTTGATTAACAAAAATGTAATTGCCAATTAAAGTACGCGAGGTCGGGCCGAAAATCGCCTCGAGGCCGGAACTTAAGGAGTCCATAACTAAGTAACCAGAGGCCACAGGAGCCTGAAATTTTGGATTTAAGGTTTTCTCATGATATGCTAGGTGAGTGCAACACCTTGACAATGACTTCCAGGTTTCTAAAAACTAGCCGAGTTCATGAAGAGTGACAGTATTGTGAAGATTGAATTATTTAGGATACTACAGTTAAGTTTTGGAATGTGAACTATGAAGCCGGCCAAATGTCAAGTTTAAGAACCGAAATTGCACATGAGAAGGTTGTATTTTATTACTATTCTATCTATCATTTGTACACAAATCCATCTATCTATCTATTTGCCATTTTCATATTATCAATAAAGGAATTGAGTCTTTGTCACAAACTCAAATGTTCTAACTCCTATATATTTGCAACCTGATGGTGTAAACCTTTGATATTTCAAACTTAAAATATTTGATCTAACAGAATTTATTGTTTAAAATATCTAAGGTCTACGACATAGGGTTGCAAAGATATAGAGATTAAAAAATCAGAGCTTGTGGCAAAGACTCAATTCCTTTGGTAAAAATTGTGTGTTAATTATTTTAATTATTTTCTATTTGTCATTATTATTTTTTTATTCTGTATATCTTACTATCTAAATATTTATCGATATTTTTACTTGTTTAAACTTAGTTTTTTATTTGTTAGAGAGTAGGTAAAAAATTTCGATTCTAACAAATAATGAAACCTACCTCTTTGACTCTTCCTGTTTCCTTCTTACTGCAAAGTTGGGTTAAAGGGAGTGACCGGCAGTTCAACTGCCATACATTGCCGATCACTCCCTTTAATGTCCAATTCATAACATTACCTTTAAAAGCTTTGTCCGATCAAGAATAAATCAGATATCCATGTTTTTGTTTTTGAAAACTTTTTAATTTTTGGTTTCTCTGCATAACACACTGTTGTAAATGGAAAATCAGGTTTCAAGTCAAAACACCTAAACCTTTTCTTTGGAATATATTTATATGCAGTCTACTGAGTTAACATTTTGATTTTCAGAAAATGCCACCTAGGGGATTTTGAGCAAATCCATTTTAAAGAAATTGTAGAAATGAAGTGCATTCACAGGTCTTAAATCAAATGTAAATTTCATTTCAAGACTTTGATCTTCTATTTCTGGGTTTGTTGACGAATGACGATATTTTTTAACCGTATATTTCATGGTCTCCAAATTTTTTTATTTTTCTTGAACAGTCATGAAACATATTGTAGCAAAAAATCAAACCCCTAAGTCAACTGCCTGACTGTCAAAAATACGGCCCGAAAAAGTCTTTTTGATATAATGTTTAGTGATTTTACTTCAAATAGACATTTTTAGGCAGTATTAAGACAATTATACAGTTCACTTAAGGCTTTGAATCTTTGTTAAATCATGTTATATGACTGTTAAGGAAAGTTCACTAAATTTGGGGACCCTGGCACTCTAAAAATATTGCAAAAAAAGCACAGAATAAACTTGATTAATCCTTGAAACTGTGTTTGAGTTTAGACCTGAAAATGTACTCGATTTCTACAATTTAATTAAAATGTATTTACTTAAAATTCCCTGGGTGGCATTTTCAGAAAATTAAGATTATAACTAAGGAGACTGCATGTTAATATATTACAAAGAACAAAATTAAGATTATAACTAAGGAGACTGCATGTTAATATATTACAAAGAACAAAATTAAGATTATAACTAAGGAGACTGCATGTTAATATATTACAAAGAACAAAATTAAGATTATAACTAAGGAGACTGCATATTAATATATTACAAAGAACAAAATTAAGATTATAACTAAGGAGACTGCATGTTAATATATTACAAAGAACAAAATTAAGATTATATCTAAGGAGACTGCATGTTAATATATTACAAAGAACAAAATTAAGATTATAACTAAGGAGACTGCATGTTAATATATTATAACTAAGGAGACTGCATGTTAATATATTATAACTAAGGAGACTGCATGTTAATATATTATAACTAAGTGTGTATAAGTTACTTGCTTGAGAAACAAGAAATTTTTCAAGTCAAAACAAACCCGAGGTTATCTTCCACACTGTTGATCAGATTAGGGTTTCATTGGTACTGTCTTGACTCTGGCATTCCCCTCTTTAACTGGGGGTTTTCTTAACATTTTGGCGATGGTCCCCTTGTGATAAGGCGTCCCATTTTAAATATTCGCTGTAATAAAGAATTCTTCTTTATTTATTGTCATAATCAGAAAGAAATGAGTTTATAATTAATGATACAACTTGACAATCTAATTTTAGAAATATGATTAATGAAGTGATTATAACAAAATATCCCTAGTCCTTCCAATTTCAAAATATCCCTTGTCCTTCCAATTCCAAAATATCCCTTGTCCTTCCAATTCCAAAATATCCCTTGTCCTTCCAATTCCAAAATGTGGTCTGCTCTTTTGTGCTTTTAAAATAACCAGATATTTGTATGTAAAGTCCTCTGACCGGGTCTTTCTGGTTATGACCGTAAGAAATTTCTTAAATCAGCAAAGAAAGGATTATAATCAGTATTTTTTAGGAAATAAACTGCTGTGATGTTTCTCCTGGAGATGAAATGTTGGCAACAGGGACAAAATACAAAGTTTTTCTGCCTTGTTGCTCCTAGAATAATTGAATGCCCCCGGCCAAATAAAACAATGCAAAATCATTGAACACTTGCAAAGGAATGTTCTATTATGATTATTATATTGAAATGAAAATCGAGACCAAAAATAAAGAAATTTTTTTAATTTCTGAAAAAAGCGGGGAATTATTTTACAAAATTAAACCTTTTGTAATCGGCGAACAAAAAGTTACAACTGATTGATGTTAACCTGGGTAGCCCAAGAAGAACCTCGAGGCTTTAACTTTAGCAGACTGGTCTTATGGAGTCTGAAATGTTATTGTTTAACTAGCTATATGCACAATTAAAAAGAATCCATGACAATAACTTCTATGATTTCCAAAAGGTTGTTTATTAAAGGGACTGTAAGTGTAATTTCAAGTGACCTTCCATGTATAGAGAGGTATGTCCGATTCACAACGGTACCCTTTAAACCTTTGTCCGGACAACGATTCCGGGAGACTCGAGGTTTCAGTTTACACTGTACTCCCCAGCTAGTTTACACTGTACTCCCCAGCTAGTGTACACTGTACTCCCCAGCTAGTGTACACTCGCGCGGTTTCTTGGCACTTAACTTCCCGCTATGTAAATATGAAAATTACTAAATCCTTTATCAAGCAAAGGTTTAAAGGGTATCGTTGTAAATCGGAAATACCTCTCAATAAATAAAAGTTCACTTGAAATTACACTTACAGTCCCAATTTAATTTGACAAATTTGGATTGATTTGAAGTATATTTTATTTAACTTGAATTGTATTTGGTATGTACAGGAAGCCAGGATAAAACATGCAAACTCTGGGACAAGAATTTAACCCTCACAGTAACCCTCCGGGGGCACAAGCGAGGTATCTGGTGTGTTCGGTTCAGCCCGGCCGACCGACTTCTTGCGACCGGAAGTGCGGACGGGTTGATCAAGCTCTGGTCCTTGACGGAGAACGTGTGCGTGAAGCAGCTGGAGGGACATGATTGTTCAGTGCTTAGTCTAGTTTGGATAAATGATCAGCAAATCGCCAGCTCGGCAACAGACGGACTTATCAAGGTAGAATTTAGTTTCAAAACATGCCGCTAGATGGCAAACTTTTTGTTTTTTCTTGTCTATTGAAATATGAATTATTAGCAATAATGATGTGATATATCATTATTTAATATAACGCAAGTTTTGTGGAAGGTCACATTTTTATGGGGTAGCTTAGTAGTAATTTATTAGATTTTGTCTTTTTTTTCACCAATATTTACATATTAAAAGGGACTGTAAGCGTAATTAAAAGCAACTCTACATGTAAAAATTGCATTGCTTGATTTACAACGGTACCCTTGAAACTTTTATTTGATCAACAATTTAAATTCAGTGTTAAAAATCATAAGCATTGATATCTAACTCTTGCTTGATCAGACAAAGCTTTTATGGGTACCTTTGTAAATTGCCACCTTTGCATGGAGGGTCACTTGAAATTACGCGTATAGTCCCTTCAAATTGATTTAGATATGGTTGGTGAGTAAACAGGAATGTGTGACAACACTTGAACAGCATGAGGAAAAAGTGTGGACAATTACCTCATTAAAACAGGTATCTTTAAACTTTAGTCATGTTTTAACACAGGGGTGTTTATTTTCTCAACCAAATCTTGTCCCCCCTAAAATTTAGTGAAAAACCAAAAAAAATGTTTTAATATTTGTCAGCGAGTGTTTTAACAAGGTTAGTGTATAGTAAAAAACTAGCTTATTTTTCGACTAAACTTACATGAAAATAAAACAGTTTTCAACAATTAAAAAAAAAAAATTTATATTAAGTCTTATAAAGTAGTATCTGGGGTTTCCAAAATGATATTAAACAACATTCCAAGTCCAAAACTATGTATTTTATGAACATTTTAAAAGAACAAGTTCAAAATGTCCAAACATGTCATTAAATTATAAGAGAGAAGTATCTGGGGTTTCCAAAATGATATTAAACAACATTCCAAGTCAAAAACTATGTATTTTATGAACATTTTAAAAGAAAAAGTTCAAAATGTCCAAACATGTCATTAAATTATAAGAGAGCTACAATTTTCAAAAAACTCAATAAAACTGAGTTTCTTGAACCGTTCATTAATCGACCATTTTTGAAGGTATTTCAAAAAGTAATGACATTTTAGAAAAAGTATAAAATATAGAAAAGGAAAATAAATTTTTTTTTTATTTTGTTCAGTTCTCAGGTTATGTTGGTGAGGTGAAAGTGCGCATCAATAAAATCAGTGATTTTGGGGCTAAAACTGCTTATAAAACTATGATTGTTCAAAATATTCAGTATAAGTTGGTTTTATCTTTTAACCATTATCTGGTATTTCGAAAATGATATAAAACATTATTCTCAGTCAAAAACTTTTGATTTTATAAAAGTTTTAAGAAATAAAATCAATTAAGTTCAAAAATAGCCAAAAAATCACGTTTTTTCCGACGGCACCGGAAAAAATGGTCAAAAATTAAAAATATTTTAAATTTTTCTTAGTTTCATATATATCTATTCAAAAGAAAAAGTGCACCTCTGAACAATTTTTACTGGGCCGCCCTACCCCCTTCCCCCCTATTCAGCTAAAATCATAAAAATCTATTAATGCCAAGTAGGAAGTAAGAAAAGTTTGATTTAACATAGTCTTTGGATTTTCAAATCAAATTGTCTGACCAATTAGATACCACTGTCATGGATATTGTGTTCGAAGAACATCTATATATAAAAAGTTGTAATCTATGTTTGTCTGTTTTTCATAACTCAGGAACCCCTGGACCGATTTGCCTAAAATTTCGATTGGGGGAACTGAAAGACCAACAAGAATATTCTTAGTTTTGAGATTTAAATTGAGTGGGTTCCCAACCTAGGCTATTTATATAAAATTGTAATCTCTGTCTTGTTTGTTTGTTTGTCTGATCATAACTCAGAAAACCCTTGACCGATTTGCCTCGCATTTTGAAGGGGAACTTGGGAGAACCACGAGAGCGTTCTCAGCTTGGTTTTGAGATTCTAAGTTGAGTGGGTCGACTAAAATAGCGAAAATTCATTTTCCCGGTTAAATCGTTTAAATGCGGGTAAACGGCGGGAGTAACTTTTAGTTACCTTGGCAGTACTGGGTTCCCAAGCTAGTACTGCATAAAGTGATAAGCCTTCAGTTGGTTCGTTTGTGGGTTTTTTTTTGCAGATATTTTCTGTCAGGGTCAAAATGACTAAAGACATAAAAAAACGATCCAAACACGTTTTTTTAATAGTTTTTTTTTCTCCATTTTTTAAGATAAAGATAGATATTGTATTTTTATTGTTTTATAACACAAACTTTAACATTATATAGTTTTGAAATTTTTGAAGTTATCAAATTAGTTTAGATACAATCCAACACAATTAGCAACAGTAACTGCACACTGACCTGGACTGCAGTTTAATTAGATTTTAAAAAAGGATGAACTTTTTACTTCAAACATTTGGTACTGATTGGAGTCTTCATTAAATTCACAGGCTTCTGTACAACAAATTTTTAATGGGGTCCCTGAAGTTTCGGGCCTTTTTTGTTTCATCAATGCATTTTTTTCTATTTCAGGATGGAGTTTTGAATCTAGTTTCTGGATCAGCTGATGGTCAACTGATAACCTGGCGGGATATAACAGAATCAGCTGCTCTTCTCAAACAGGTCGGCCATTTTGTTTTAGCGCGTTTTTAGCGCCATCTTAAAATTTCAACCTGCATATTTTTGTGTCTAGGTTGCTGCTGAAAAGATCGTGTTAAGTCAACAAAAGCTTTCAAACCTTCTTGCATCGAAACAGTTCGGACAAGCTCTCAAACTTGCGTTAAGGTATTAAATGATTGTTTTCTAGCTGTTGTGTCTTAATTAAATATATTTGCGGATCAAAGAGCTGAGATAAGAAAGGAAATGGCCATAGTGAAACAACGATATTTTCTTCTTTTTTACTCAGATAGCCATTTTATGTCTAATGTAAGAATAAGATACAATTAGGGTGACTCGTAAAAATTCTCCCAAATAAAGATTAAATTTGTTCGAAAAAATAATGGCTTGTTCAACGAACTACGCAGGTAGGTCGATGTAAGCAGTACTATGCACACCACCACACATTTAAAGTCTAGTCGACCTTTTTGCTGTAGCCTAGATGAACATAAAATGATAAATGAATCCAGGTATAGAATATTAGCAAGGTTGATTTGAATTTGAGGTGTAAACATATAAATATATACATACTTTAAGTGATTTTAGGTATAATTTGAATTTAAAGGACAAATATGTATTAAAAACTAATTATTGGCCTTACCCTTATTCTAACCAATATGTTGTGAATCCTAAACTAAATTGCTTTGAATTTTGGAGTAGAATTGGTCCCCGAGTTCTAGTATAATGTATCCTTGTGTCAAATAGTCTTGCAAGGATATGTAGTTTTGGCTTCCAACAAATTTCCTAGCTATGTTTACTTGTTGTTCTCCCTGTTGTCTGCTAGTATCGATCCAAAACCGCAGTGAGACTTCTTCTGTTACATCCAAGTGTTTTCCTTACATCTACCTGATAAAGAATTAATAAATTATTCAGATTGAGTCAACCATTTACAGCACTGAAGATCTTGAAGAAGTTGAATATGGAGGAGATGGAAAAGGCTGTTCTGAGTTTGGATAACGCGAGTATAGATCAGTTGTTAGGTACTTAAAGATTGATTGATTGAAATAGGGATTTGATTGATGGCTTGAAAAATAACTTTATTCATGACTTGATTGATGACATTAATGAAGCCGTGACAGATGACTTGATTTACAAAATTGATAAAATTGATTGCTGATTTACCAACTTGATAAAATTGATGACCTATTTGATAACCTTACTTGTGAACTAAAAGAGGACTTGAAATATGACCTTGTGGTTGAATTGATTGATGGCTTATTGATGACCTGATTGATTGATTGATTCTTCAGGTTACACAGTAAAATGGAACACGAACAGTAAGCACTGTGAAGCTGCTCAGTCTGCTCTCTTCATTATCCTATCTAACTATCTTCCTGATGTAAGTTTATTAAGATACATATTATTATCCTATCTAACTATCTTCCTGATGTAAGTTTATTAAGATAAATATTATTATCCTATCTAACTATCTTCCTGATGTAAGTTTATTAAGATAAATATTATTATCCTATCTAACTATCTTCCTGATGTAAGTTTATTAAGATAAATANAGTCCATATTGTTTTTGTTACATTTCGGAATATATAATAAATATAGTTTATAAATTATAACCTTGCATAACATTTAATAGGGAAAATCCGATTCACAGAATCAAAAGTTACCTCGGATCCGGATCCGTATCAGAGTCAGGATCCGGATCCATCATCACGGATGCGGATCCGCGGATCCGGATCCACATCAAAATGATATGGATCCGAAACACTGCTATCTATTTATCTTCCTGATGTAAGTTTATTAAGATAAATATTATTATTATCCTATCTATCTATCTTCCTGAAGTAAGTTTATCAAGATAAATATTATCTTACATCAAGATAAATATTATTTTTATCCTATCTAACTATCTTCTTGATGTAAGTTCATTAAGATAAATATTATTTTTATCTTATCTAACTATCTTCCTGATGTTAGTTTATCAAGATAAATATTATTATCCTATCTATCTATCTTCCTGATTTAAGTTCATCAAGATAAATATTATCTTATGTCTTATCTAACTATCTTCCTGATGTAAGTTTATCAAGATAAATATTATTTTTATCCTATCAAACTATCTTCCTGATATAAGTTTATTTTGTGAATTTTGTTTTAGCAAAAAAAAATCAAACCCTTAAGCGAACTGTAAAATTGCCCAATTGCTGCTTAAAAAAGACTTTTTGAAGCAAAACCAATAAAAATTATATAAAAAAAACTTTTTCGGGCTTAGGGGTTTGATTTTTTTCTACAATAAGTTTCATGACTGTTAAAGAAAAATAAAAAAATTTGGAGACCATGTCATATACTGTTAAAAAATATCGTAAAAAAAACAGAAGAAGCAGATTAAATCTTGAAATGAAATTTTTGTTTAATGTGAATGCACTTGATTTCTACAATTTCTTAAAAATTGATTTGCTCGAAATTCCCTAGGTGGCATTTTTTGAAAATTGAGAATATAACTCAGTAGTCTGCATATAAGCATAATCCAAAGAAAAAGTTTAGGTGTTTTGACTTGAAACCTGGTGGTACATTTTCAGCAGTGTGCTGTCTAAACTTCTATCTTTTTTATCGTTCTATCTATCTAACTATCTATCTATTTATCTAAAATAATATTATCTATATCACTATTAAAAGTTCTTTTAACATATAGATATTTAGATTTTCCGATTCTTTTCAAATGTATAAATCTGCAGGATCTTTTTAAACTATCTATCTATCTAAATTTCTACCTATTTATCCTAAAAACTAGCTATATCAAAAGGAATTAATTGAGTCTTTGGAACAAAATCAAATATTTAAACCTCAACATCTTTAGAGCTCGATGTTGTAAACCTTTGATATTTCAAACTCAGATTAATAGATCTAACAGAATTCATAGTTTGAAATATCTAAGGTCTGCAACATTTGGTTCCAAAGATATAGTGATTATAAAATCAGAGTTTGTGGCAAAGACTCAATTCATTTCTATCTATTTATTATACTTCTATCTATCTACAATTCTTCTAAATCTAACACTCAGATCCGTGAAACAAAAACTCTATTCGGTTTATTTAACCATCTTCAGGGCATATTCTTGCTCTATCTCGACCAAAGATTAACTTTCTATCTAGGATCTATTAAAACTGTCTGGGAGCAGGGATTGGGTTGAAGGACTTCTGCCCTACACAGAGAAACATTTCCAGAGACTTTCTAGGAAACCTGTCCATTCATTCATCTGTTTATTTACTCATTCAATTTGTAATGTGCTAGAAAAAAATTTAAATTTTCACTACTGCAAAGGAATAAGTGATAACTTGCCTTCAACTTTTTTATTTCTTTCTCTCGATACAATTAACGACATGCGGATAGAAAAACATGTGGATAAGTGAAAATGTGAATGACAAATATATAAATACTTATCTTTCCCGCCCATTTTCTATTTTGACTGTGGCGCTATCTGGGAGCATCTTCTATTTGCACAATATAAAACAAAAACAAAAAAGTTTGCCTATTTTATAATATTTATTCGTAGATTTTCAAAATTTTACAAAAAATGCTTTCTAAATTTATTTACTACAATGAACTTTTTTATATGTTAATTGTCTTAAACTTGATATATTTAGCTATTTAGCTTTAGAATTATATTTTCCGGAGGATCTGGAACAATCTGGAACTATTGAGATTTATGAACAGTTGTAGCTAAACAGGAATGTAGGATAGTATTGAAACGTATTAATTCACACTACTATCGTACAGTAGTCGTACTATCGTATGTACAATCCATCCATAAAAATCCTGTTCTTCTCAACTTCATTCCATTTCCAAGATGGAATTTATCCAATGATTGTTCATGTCTACAGGGGGTAGACTTGCAGTTTAATACGCTTTGGATCGATATGAACAGATTCCAGGTCCCTGGACTCTTCATCAGAATAATCTTGCCCTGTCTCTTGTTTCTTTTCCTGCTCGTGACAGTTCGCCTGTTTAATGCGCTGAACAGCATCTTCAAATTTCTTGTCAAGGCCGTCAATCAAACGCCAAAAAACCAGATCACACTTCATGATCCCCCAAATACGCAACAAATCTGTTGGAGGTATTTCGCTGTAAGTAAACCCTTTGTGGAGGGTTTTAAAACATTTTCCTTGAACGATTTGCACCAAGTCCTCGAATATGAATTCCCTCTGGTATTTTTGCAGAACCTCAAGGCAGTAAGCAAGCTTTGGCGTAGGGACTTCCACAGAGTTCTTTATTAGATTCCTAATCCCCCGGACCTGATAGGTGTCCCCTAAACCGTAGATCTCAAACAGGACTTTCAAATCATTGATACCTTTAATATCCTTCTCCTCCCCGGTGTACAGGAACTTGATGAAGGCTTTGAAACTGTTGAAGGACGGGCCACGGATCTCGATGACATTCTCCTTCATGTAGAGGAACTGCTTCTTGAGAACGGGGGAGAGGAGACCCAGCAGGAATTGGTGTCCTTTCACAGACTTGGTCTCGGCCTCAACGTCGTTGAATATTTTAAATTCAACATCAGAATCATTTTCAGATTCAAACAATTTGGCGAAATTATATGTTTTGAGTGTACTTGAGGTTTTTGCCATTTTAGACTATGTAGGGTGAAGTGCTGATGAGGGAATGATAAAGGTTGATATTGAATCCGTAGATAGTAAACCTAGTGAGCAGTTGACCATTTATTCATTTATTCATTTATTCATTTATTCATTTATTCATTTATTCATTTATTCATTTATTCATTTATTCATTTATTCATTTATTCATGTTATCTAATGGCTGGTTTACTTCAGGCTTCAAATGAAATCCAAATTCACAACATTTCTAATTTCTAATATAAAAGCTACCGCTATACCTCAGCAAGAAAACGAACTTTAATACAAATTATTTTTTAGAATATTTTTTCAGAATTTAAAAATGTCGGACACAGATTTTGAATCTAAAATGAAATATAAAATGTCAGGGATAGAGAAGAGGCGAGAACAAAGAGAGGAAAATATAAATAAGGTATTTTTTTCATTTTCAAAAACTATTTTTTTAATTAAAATATATATTTTTTCCTTAAATAGTCCGCTTTCGTTTTAACGGAACCCAAAGATTTAAGCTCCGTGAGTTGATCTAGGAACTTGAGTGTTGGGTACTCACTTTCATAATCCCGATAGCTTGATCTTGATAAACATTCTGAACACTTTCATTTCAATGATTTATAAAAAACTTCAGCTTTCCATATTTTCATTTTAGTTACTTCTCACTTTAACTGATAAACTGACGCAGAAGAGAAATTGTTTAAAATCCGATTTTCAAATGGATTAGGACGTCCCCAATTTTCCAGCGGGGGGACGCCCCTCCCCTTTCAGGCCGTTTCTAGATTGGAAAAAAAGTTCAGAAAAAAACGAATTTTTTTTGCAAAATTAATTTCTTATTTTCTAGATAAGAGAGAATGAGGCGGAGAAAGGATCTGAAAGAATAACAGAAAAGGAAATTAATCTTTATGTATCAACCAAATATCAAACAAATATCAACCAAATATCACCAAATATCAACCAAATATCAACCAAATATCAGCCAAATATTAGCCAAATATTAGCCAAATATCAACTAAAAATCAACCAAATATCAACCAAATATCAACCAAATATCACTAAATATCACCAAATATCAACCATCCCCGGTCCCCCCGCAAACTCTTCCATTATAAATCAACTCCCCCCANAGTGGAAGTAGAGTGGAAGTAGAGTGGAAGTAGAGTGGAAGTAGAGTGGAAGTAGAGTGGAAGTAGAGTGGAAGTAGAGTGGAAGTAGAGTGGAAGTAGAGTGGAAGTAGAGTGGAAGTAGAGTGGAAGTAGAGTGGAAGTAGAGTGGAAGTAGAGTGGAAGTAGAGTGGAAGTAGAGTGGAAGTAGAGTGGAAGTAGAGTGGAAGTAGAGTGGAAGTAGAGTGGAAGTAGAGTGGAAGTAGAGTGGAAGTAGAGTGGAAGTAGAGTGGAAGTAGAGTGGAAGTAGAGTGGAAGTAGAGTGGAAGTAGAGTGGAAGTAGAGTGGAAGTAGAGTGGAAGTAGAGTGGAAGTAGAGTGGAAGTAGAGTGGAAGTAGAGTGGAAGTAGAGTGGAAGTAGAGTGGAAGTAGAGTGGAAGTAGAGTGGAAGTAGAGTGGAAGTAGAGTGGAAGTAGAGTGGAAGTAGAGGAGAAGTAGAGGAGAAGTAGAGTGGAAATAAAGTGGAAGTAGAGTGGAAGTAGAATGGAATTAGAGTGGAATTAGAGTGGAAGTAGATTTGAATTAGAGTGGAAGTAGAGTGGAAGTAGAGTGGAAGTAGAGTGGAAGTAGAGGAGAGGTAGAGTGAAAGTAGAGTGAAAGTAGAGTGGAAGTAGAGTGGAAGTAGAGGAGAGGTAGAGTGGAAGTAGAGTGGAAGAAGAGTGGAAGTAGAGGAGAAGTAGAGTGGAAGTAGAGGAGAAGTAGAGTGGCATCTCAGATTTACAACGGAACCCTTAAGACAATCTTTAATCAAGGATAAGTGAGATTTTTATGTTTTATATCCAAAAATTGATCATATTTATTGTTGGATTCTGGTATGAATTAATGTAAATTGATTTTTTTTTAAATCTGCGAAAATGTTTTTGATTTGAAAACATGAAAAAATGGCAACTCAAAAAGCAAAAATTTGAAACTGAAAATATATCTGCTAAAAACAAAGTAGTAGTACACAATAGTATGTTTTTTTCTTATCACATTTTAGCCATGAGTTGTGAGAAAAAAATGTTCATTACTCTTTTTATCCACTATCTAACTGTGAAAAATCATTGAGAAAGAAAATGAGACGAGTCAATTAATATTTTTTTCAAATTAATTTTTACAAATTGTTAGAAAACTATTGGAGATTTGAACTCGGAGTTCCAGGATCTACAGAGTAAAGTTTTACCAAAGAAGAAGTTTGGTTTCAAGGTAAAGTACTTTAAGGGATCGTTCACAAAATCTGAACAGGAACCCAGAGGTTCATTTAAGGGATTGTTCACAAAATCTGAACAGGAACCCAGAGGTTCATTCAAGGGGTTGTTCACAAAATCTGAACAGGAAACTCAGAGGTTCATTTAAGGTTCACAAAATCTGAACAGGAACCCAGAGGTTCATTTAAAGAGATTAAATAGAAATCCTAGTAAATTATCCCAAAAAAACAAACTAAATTTAAAAAAACATTTTTCTATTTACTGCCCCGTCATGATTAAAAACTTTTAGGTAATAGATTTTAGACATTGAAAGTAAGTTATATCATCACCATTAATGTTGCCTTTGTTCGAAGGATCACATTAAAATTATTTTTTTTAAGCATTTGTTTGGATTTAGATGGGTTTGAATTTAGTTTGGAATTCTCTCACGCTGGTTTGGAAATTGTATAGTCTAAACATATTTGTGTTAAAAAGATAATGCAATGAATTATGATACAGAGGGATGATTTCGATGATTGATAAGAAATAAATAATTTACTCCAAACTGGCAAGTTTCTCTTTTATCCCAGAATTCATATATTTATCAAGTTAGCAATAATATTCCCAAACTGAGCTATAAGAACCCTGAGATTTTAATGAGCTACTGGGGCAAATGATGTTTGTAAGGGGGGGTAATGGTGGTTCAACAAATTGTATTACCTCTGGAATATTTATTTATTTAAAGAAAATTGCTGGGGTTGTTCCTGGTCCCCAGGCAATCCCACCAATCAGCACTACCCCTTACGATACGCAATTACGCATATCAATCATGCCTGGGGTAGCCTGGTTAGTCCGTGTAAGGTCTGTACTATTGCTGAACCCTGAATGCAAGCGTACCCGGGTGCAGGGTTACTAGTATTCTGTAGCCCCTTCACCCAACTAGGTTTAGTATGTTCTTTAGAACTCAAACTATTTAGGGTGTGAAACAAAGGAACAAGGCTCCTGATGTTATTAAAGATACAGTTGATTCAGGAGATAAACTAGAGAAACCAGCTCAAGTAGATACAGGAGTCAGGTATAGATACAGAGATACAGGAGTCAGGTATAGATACAGAGATTCAGGAGTCAGGTATAGATAGAGGATACAGGTGTCAGGTATAGATACAGGGATACAGTAGTCAGGTATAGATAGAGGATACAGGAGTCAGGTATAGATACAGGGATACAGGAGTCAGGTATAGATAGAGGATACAGGAGTCAGGAATAGATAGAGGATACAGGAGTCAGGAATAGATAGAGGATACAGGAGTCAGGTATATATACAGAGATACAGGAGTCAGGTATAGATACAGGATACAGGAGTCAGTTATAGATAGAGGATGCAGGAGTCAGGTATAGATACAGGGATACTGTAGTCAGGTATAGATACAGGGATACAGGAGTCAGGTATAGATAGAGGATACAGGAGTCAGGTATAGATACAGGGATACAGGAGTAAGGTATAGATACAGGAGTTAGGTATAATACAGAGATACAGGAGTCAGGTATAGATACAGGGATACAGGAGTCAGTTATAGATACAGAGATACTGGAGTCAGGTATAGATAGAGGTATACAGGAGTTAGGTATAGATACAGGATACAGGAGTCATGTATAGATACAGAGATACAAGACTCAGGTATAGATACAGAGATACAGGAGTCAGGTATAGATACAGGATACAGGAGTTAGGTATAGATACAGGGATACTGGAGTCAGGTATAGATACAGGATACAGGAGTCAGGTATTGATGCAGAGATACAGGAGTCAGGTATAGATACAGAGATACAGGAGTCAGTTATAGATACAGGGATACAGTAGTCAGGTATTGATGCAGAGATACAGGAGTCAGGTATAGATACAGAGATACAGGAGTCAGTTATAGATAGAGGATACAGGAGTCAGGTATAGCTACAGAGATACAGGAGTCAGTTATAGCTACAGGGATACAGGAGTTAGGTATAGATACAGGGATAGTCATGATACTGTGAAATGTTCCTTAAAAGATCGATTTCAAAGTAGTGGAAAGATTAAATTTAAGGGGTGGGTAATATACTGATGGGAGGGGGGATTATATTGAGAGGGGGGGGGGGAATATAAAGAAAAGTTTAAGGAAAATGGGGATATTAGAATATTTAAGTTAATTAAGTATAATTTAGTATTCGAGATAAGACTAGCGATTACTTGAGCCTAGAACCTGAAGCGGTCAACTCAGGAGATGTTACACTCTCTAACCTAGGTTAATATGTTATAGGCCCAAAGGGACAGTAAGCGAAATTTAAGTGACCCGCCATGCATTGGTGGCAATGCCCGATTCACAACGGTACCCTTGAAACCCTAAAAATGTGGAAGACAATCTGACTCAAAAGTGTTTTATTTTGATCATTTCTATTCTCCAGTGGTTCTTATAAGCAAGAAATGCGCAAGTGACTTTCGCATAGAAACCGAAAATGAAAATTAACAATTTAAGAAATAAAATAATGGATATCTACTTGATACTTGATCAGACAAAGCTTTTAAAGGTATTGTTGTAAACCGGGCAATACCATCTTTGCCTGGAGAGTCATTTGAAATTATGCTTACAATCCCTTTATACATTATTTTGTATTCTTTCTTTTTAGGCTAACATTTTTCTTCGATTGTCCTGTTAATGGATAAAAAAACGATTATTCTAAAAACAATCAAAGAACCCCAAAATAAGGAAGCTTACAAATCAGATAGATATGAAAAAAGGCGCTTAACTTTTTTCTAATACTAAAGTGTAATGTTGAAAACTTGTTATTTAAAACTAGACACATTTTTTGTTTGTAATAATACAAAATAAAGGAACTGAGTTTTAGTCACAAACTCTAATTGTCTAATCCATATATCCTTACAATCTAATGATATAAACCTTTGTCATTTCAAACTTAGATTATTTAATCTAACAGAATTCATAGTTTGAAATATCAAAGGTTTACGACATTGGGTAGCAAAGATAAAGAGATTAGAAAATTATAGGTTGTGACAAAATCTCAGTTCTTTTATACTTTTTATGAAAGGCATATTAAGTATAGATCAATAATTTTGTTTCTTGCTTCCAAAACATGTGAATTTGATATTCTGAATTGATTTCATTCAACAAATTTTGAACAATATTTTTTAATTCTAGAAAATTGTCGAGTTAAGTTAGTTGGAAGCCCCTCTACCGTTCATCTCTCCAATATTAGGTAAAAAATTACAATAGAAATCATAAAAGAAGCTCCTTAAAATTATCAAGAGTTGCAATAAGATCCAAGAAATTGAAAAAAAGCTCTTTCAAAAATTTGAAATAAATTCTATCAATCTATATCCAATATCCAATACTCATTAACCAAATGAGACACATAAATTACTTTTTTACATGGAAGTTTAAAGAAATCAGCGGATCAAAAATTGTAGATCTTTTTTTTTAAAGGGAGTGTAAAGGATAAATGAAAGGGGGTATAGGCAGAAACCTGAGAATCTGAGGAGTTGATCGAGACCTATAAGACATCTATCTGATGTTCCTGTCTCGAGAAATTGATAAAAAAATGTGTCAAAATTATACCAAAACTTCCAAAAAAAATTGAGCAAAGTTTACAAATTACATCATGATTTATTTAGTAAATTAGTAGTCATCTCAATTTTTTTGTGTGGGTGTAGGACGTCCTAAGAGTCTGATTTGATTTGATTTGATTTGATTAGATTTGTTGATTTGATTTGATTTGATTTGATTTGATTTGATTTGATTTGATTTGATTTGATTTGATTTGATTTGATTTGATTTGATTTGATTTGATTTGATTTAATTTGATTTATCTATTCAACGAATTATTCGATCTATATCTCTGTCCCTCTGTCTAAGTATTTATCTATCTATCTATCTATCTATCTATCTACCTATCTATCTATCTATCTATCTATATATCTATCTAAGTATTTATCTATCAATCTATCTGTCTATCTATCTAGGAACTGTAAGATAGTAGCTGGTCCTGTAAGTTCTTCTATATTTATAGAAAACTGTTCTGGATCTACACTAGTTCTCTCCTCCCAACAACTAAGGTATTCATACATCTAACCAGGGGTCCATATAATTCCATCTGATCAATTTTAAATGTTAATTGATTGATAATAGGGGCAGAAATAAACCATGTTGTTATTGTGAACAATTGAAAGTATAATGTCAAGTTGTGGAAAAAATTCCATTCTGGAGAATGTTTACTGAAAGGGAGTGTTTATTTTTCTGTATATCATAATTTATCTCTTACATTTTTTACTGATATTTTCATCTTTTAACACCTTAAATGCAGTACACATTTCTGAAGTGTAGTTCACAATGACACATAAAGTGTACTTCCCCTAAATGTACTTTCAACCCCAATCCCATTTGGGATCAGAAATGGAATTATATGGACCCCTGCATCTAACATATAACTAGGATGCAGCTGTGCCTCTATCTTTTACAAGTTCAGCTTCTTGGTACCGATCTCTCATTAAGCTTTTTTTTAATCGTACATTTTAAAATATCGTGGTTTTTCCGTTTTGATCATTAATTTTAAAACAGTTTAAAATTAAATATGTTTATCTTAAAAAAATGCAGAACCAGCAGCCAGCCAGCGAGCCAGCAAAATATTATAGTTTTTATAAAGTGTCTAAGAAAAGGGAATGATAAGGGTTTTAACCCATTAGTGACGAGACCAGTAACTATTAGTGAAGTTGTTTTAGAAGGATCTTGTCAAAACAAAACTTGATTGTACTCATGAAAAAATGATATTCAATTAAATTTTTTTTGTACAGGGTGACCTGTAAAACATGAAAATCTAAAAAACTTTGGTAATTCATAATTATTAAATTATCTTCAAAACTTTACTTTTCATGTTTTAGTTATTTAGATCTTTAAAAGAAGATTCCAAAAATATCCATAAATTTTTTCTAGCAAAAAAATTGACAATTTTATAGATTCAAAACTAAATTACAGGGTGTTCTTTTGGGTTTTTTCCGAATTCAAAATCTTGTTTTTTTGGGTTTTTTAAAATTGAAAATAAAATAAAAACCCAATTTTGAAGTTACGTCAAATATAAAATATGTTTTGAAAACAGGAAATCCTAAGGAAAGCGCAGGAAAAGACAAGACAACATTTAATTTAAGAAAAAAGGCACTTTAAAAAAAACCTCACCCGGTCAAAATTGACCTTCTCGTCACTAATGTGTTAAGCCTTTTTTTTGGGCTTTCAAAAGTTTCAAGTTTGTGCCTTCTATAAATATCACTTTTATTCTTATAACGTCAAGAGGGCAATGCAAAATATCAGAAATATAATTGTTTCTATAGTTTCGTCAGTTACATATACTTCCATTTTTCTTTTAAATCCGAAACAAATTTTTAGTTATTTTTTCGTTGATCTATGGGGGGGGCATAACTAATTTATTCAAGTACACGTAGATTTGATTTAATATATTTTGTGTTTCAGGATTCATAATACAACAGAGACAGATTTTCATATTCATGTCACTTCGAAGGTAATGATAGATATATACAATAATACAGATCTAAACACTAAACACTACTATATCTTCGGTCAGTGTAATGCAGATTACTACAGTAC
>NW_019397418.1:130885-152700 GCF_000591075.1 Eurytemora carolleeae
AGATAGACAGATAGACAGATAGACAGATAGACAGATAGACAGGTAGACAGGTAGACAGGTAGACAGGTAGACAGATAGACAGATAGACAGATAGACAGATAGACAGATAGACAGATAAACATATAGACATATAGACATATAGACATATAGACATATAGATAAATAGACAGATAGACAGATAGAAATATAGACAGATAGACATATAAACATATAAACATATAAACATATAGACATATAGACATATAGACAGATAGACAGATAGACAGATAGACATTCAGAAATTTAGACATATAGACAGATACTAGGCAGACAGATAGACATATTGACAGATAGACAGATAGACAGATAAAAAATAGACAAATTTTTATTTCATATTTCCAACAGAAATAAGACATTGAATAAAAAAATTTCACTGATTTCACTGATTGATGTATTTATTTTTATGCGAACAATTGATAGATATTTATTTATATATTTCAGGCTGTCATAGAAGACTGCAATCAGTTAAGGTAAAAGGTTTTGGGATAAAGATATGATTTTCTGTTCATTTTCATGGAATGATCTTTTTTTATTTATTGATTGATTAGAAATTTTGAGGTGCCAGCCAAAAACAGACACAGAGGAATAAACGCTTGTTAATTAATCAATTGATAAGAAATTGAAAACCTAATTATTTTTCATTTTTTCGATTTTTTTTAGAGTTTTTCTCCTAAAATACCCCCACGCCCCCTCCACGCCCTATTGTTAGCTGGACAAAAGTCAATTGCAAGAAACGTCGACTCTTATTTCACTGAATGATGAATGATGGATGGATTGGATGATAATATGATGTGTAATATCTGTTAAGGTTTTGCGGAAACCCTTTCTTATCTGAGATATCTGAAGAAATCTGGGAAATATCGAGACTTGATAAAAATATCAATAATTGGGACCAGGTAACCCCCCCCTCCTATTTCACCCCTTGGCAATAACAGGGATGAAAGATTAAAAATATGATATCAGATTCTAAAATAGATTACATATTACGTTTATGCATAAAAAAATTAGATTTTGAAAAAAATGTCGTTTCTAAAAAAGTTCTCACTTTTGAAGGTTGGAGATTTCAACTGGTTGGCGAAGGATAAAGCATCACCTCACTGGAGTAAACTTGGGGAATCTGACCTACCCGCTACTTCACAGCTGTTCCTGCAGTAGCTGACCTTCCCGCTACTTCACAGCTGTTCCTACAGTAGCTAGGAAATTCAAATGTACTACGGCTGCCCGTGAGAGGTATATAGCACAAAAAATGGAGATTTTAATACAGCAAGATGAGTGCTACAATGTCTAAAATATTGTTTTTTGGGAAAGGATTTTCTATGTATTTAAAACAATTCACATGTGGATTTCTATAGATCAGACGAGCAAGGAAAAGGCCAATTTTTAGTATGATGCATACAAAATATGATTTGTCATTCTCGATGTTTATTAAAAGTATTCCAAGGGCGTATACAGGATTAAGAACAGGGGGGTGGGGGCTTAAAACAAAGAAGTTCATTATCCAGTAGCACTTTAAACCCCCCCCCCCCTGTTAACGCCTCTTGAGGGTTCAGTTGTGAATTATTTCTGTCACCTTAAACAAATTAATCTCACAAAATCAGTTGCAGTTGCTTACTCATTTAAAGCAACTTTATAGCTTAATAGCTTAAAGTGCATTTGAGAATATAATAAATTTAAATTGATATTATAACACTACTGTATTTTATCTGTTTTCATCACTAACATTTTATGCAACTTTTAGAATACACATTCCGCCATTTTGTTTATGTTATTAAAATTTCAGAAAATAAATTATAAAAATGCATGGTGGGAAAGTTGAAACTAAAGTGATCAGTATACGGTTAGTAGATCCTCGATCTTTACTAACTATCTTTATTTTAAAAGGTTGTTAAGCTACAAATGCAATTTTCTATTTTACCGAAACCCTCTAGATGTACAATACATCAATTTTAATTTTAGATACAGATTAGACATCAAGTTCAATAAAGTACAAGCTATAAGACCTCACTACATCCTTGAACTAGTATATTCATTTCAAGTTTGAGGAGTAGATGGTAGGACTCCCTAAACACATGATTTGATTTGATTTGATTTGATTTGATTTGATTTGATTACAAGAAGTGCTTAGGATCCTCGAGATTTTGGCTTCCTGGATCCGGATCCGCAAAAATATGCGGATCCAAGGGGTAAAAAATTAATCAAAAACTGCAAAAAAATCTTTTTTACTCCTAAAACCAAAATCTGAACTTTTGAAAAAAAGAGAGATTTCCTCATTTCTTAATGGTTCATCAAGTTTTAGGATAAAAAAATTCAATAAATTTTAAAGAAATGACCTGGATCCGGACCCGGATCCGCATCAAAATTAAATGGATCTTAAACACTGATTATAAGTCTCAAATGTGTTTTCTTCTCACCTAGATGTTTGATTTTAATAAATATGTACACTGTACAGTATGTACACTGTACAGTATGTACAGTCTGTACACTGTACAGTATGTACAGTCTGTACAGTCTGTTGGTTTTGATGAAAAAATAGAAATTTCAAATAATTTTTCATATCTCTTATAAGCTTTAACAAAGGACATTTTGGAAATGCCAGAACTAGGAGTGTTAAATGATAATTTTTAAGAAATGTTACCCCTTGCCTTTATAATAGATATTTCTTCAAGATTAAAGATGATTTTTAAGTTGTCATTAAATTGTGTTCTTTAGTGGAAAACTTTTTAAAAATTAGTTTTATCTTGGAGCGGCAATAATATTCGAAAATGTGCATGGTCTCCTTTGGAAAGCTTTTTAAAAAAATTCAAATTATAATTTTATTTTTATGTTTTTACCTATACCTTTTTTTGAAAAATGTTAAGATTTAAATAAATGATACAAATTTTTTAGATTTAATTTGAAATACAAAAAAGGTATTGCTTAAATCTAAGATTATAAAAGATGAAATGAAATTCAATTTAAGTTGTTTACCTTTTTGTGTGAAAAAGTTTTATATTCCACTTTATTAGTCATAATTAGGCACTATTTATGATAATTGATAAATACTTTTCATCTTTGAGAAACCTCTCATGCTACATGTAGAAAAATTTTTGAAAAAATCTTTTATTTAAACACTTAAAACACAAGTTTAAAAAAACCTCCTGTTTTACACAGGCAAATTTTGATGTATTGCGCATGCTCATTACTGCATAGCTGAGGCTCGGTCTGCCTAGCAAATCTGGGAGGCTCGAGTCTGCAAACTGGAGGCTCATGGCGTCCGCGGGTTTCCTCCCTCCTTTCACCAAATATTTAGTGTAGCTCTGTAAGCATTTTCTCTTCCTACAATATAAAACAGAACAAAAAAGTTTGCGGATTTCATCATATATTTTTGTGAATTTTAAAAATTTTACTATTTAAATTTTTTGGAATTAATATTTAAAATTCTCATCATTCATAAACCTTCTCTGGGGTCATGCAAGGTCCCACAAAAAAATTGGGCCCTATTGGTTTAGTCATTTTGACTTTTTTCGGTTAAAAACAAACAGACATACAGGCAAAGTTGTAAGAACTTGAGGGAGGGGGGGTTGTTACTTGGATGTTAGGTAGGTTGGTTATTGGTGTGTTGGTTAGGTTGGTTTGTTGGTTAGGCTCCTCAACTCGGACAGAGTAAATACTTCTGAAAATATAAACCTGGTTGTTTAAGTGGAATTAACTATGGATTGCAAAGTTATTTATGGATTTGATCTTTCACTTAGCAAAACGTTTTACTGATTGTTGTTTCTTTGTCGGAGAGTATAGATAAATTTGAACGGAGACTTGCTTTGGTTTGGAGTTTTTCTGAGAGGGGTTTTGGTAAAGACCACTTACAGGGGGGGGGGGAGAGTTATAAGTTGTATTTATGGTCAACAAGAGTATTATGTGGATTATATTCAAATTATTTCAAAATTAGGATAAAATTTCATGGAAGATATGAAATTCTTAAAAACAAAGTATCATTTACTCTCAGAATAATTAAAATCAAAGTTAAAATCAAATCAATCAAAATAATTAGAAATTACCCCCGAAGGATTCAATTTATTCAATGAGAGTGCCATGAGAGTGCCCAGGTTGAGGAGCGTAGAGTAGTGGCAACTTTCTAGATGGGAAATTTCCCAAGCGGCAATTTCCCAAAGTTTAGGTTAGGCCTTCTGAGGCGCCCCAGGCCTGCAATCAGGGCCGAGAACTGCGATTAGGATGGACTCGGGGCCTAGCACTACGGGTAGGAAGGTCTGGGAGCCGAGCTTTGCGGCTAGGACAGACTTGGGAAGTTGCCGCTTGGGAATTTGCACATTTGGAAAGTTGCCGCTTGGGATTTTTCACAGTTGGGAAGTTACCGCTTGGGGAAATACCATTGGGAATTGGGCGCTCGGAAAAAAACCTTTTTGGGAAAGTACCTTACATCCAGTAATTTTAACCTTGTTTTAAATTATTGAAGTCTCCCTTTAATGATCGTTTATTTTAGGCTTGTCATGATCTGATTTATCATGGTTTAGATCTGGATAAATACGATCATCATCAGTTCCCAGGAGTAGTCCCTCGATCATTCATTGGTCCTTTAGGTAATAATGGTGTAGTCCCTTGATACTTCATTGGTCCTTTAGGTAATAATGGAGTAGTCCGTTGATACTTCAGTGGTCCTTTAGGTAATAATGGAGTAGTCCCTTAATACTTCATTGGTCCTTTAAGTAATAATGGCGTAGTCCCTTGATACTTGATTGGTACTTTAGGTAATAATGGAGTAGTCCCTTGATACTTCATTGGTCCTTTAGGTAATAATGGAGTAGTCCCTTAATACTTCAATGGTTCTTGAGATAATAATGGAGTAGTCCCTTGATCATTCATTGGTCCTTTAGGTAATAATGGAGTAGTCCCTTGATACTTCATTGGTCCTTTAGGTAATAATAGAGGAGTACCTTGATACTTCATTGATACTTAAGGTAATAATGGAGTAGTCCCTTGATACTTCATTGGTTCTTTAGGTAATAATGGAGTAGTCCCTTGATACTTCATTGGTTCTTTAGGTAATTATGGAGTAGTCCCTTGATCATTTATAGGTCCTTTAGGTAATAATGGAGTAGTCCCTTGATACTTTAATGGTACTTAAGGTAATAATGGAGTAGTTCCTTGATACTTCAATGGTACTTTAGGTAATAATGGCGTAGTACCGTGATACTTCATTGGTTCTTTAGGTAATAATGGCGTAGTACCTTGATACTTCATTGGTACTTTAGGTAATAATGGAGTAGTCCCTTGATACTTCAAGTTACTTTAGGTAATAATGGAGTAGTCCCTTGATACTTCAATGGTACTTTAGGTAATAATGGAGTAGCCCTTTGATACTTCAATGGTACTTTAGGTAATAATGGAGTAGTCCTTTGATACTTCAATGGTACGTTAGGTAATAATGGAGTAGTCCCTTGATACTCCAATGGTACGTTAGGTAATAATGGAGTAGTCCCTTGATAGTTCAATGGTACTTTAGGTAATAATGGAGTAGTTCCTAGATACTTCAATGGTACTTTAGGTAATAATGGCGTAGTCCTTTGATACTTCAATGGTACTTTAGGTAATAATGGAGTAGTCTCTTGATAGTTCAATGGTACTTTAGGTAATAATGGAGTAGTCCTTTGATATTTCAATCGTACTTTAGGTAATAATGGAGTAGTCCCTTGATACTTCAATGGTACTTTATGTAATAATGGAGTAGTCCTTTGATACTTCAATGGTATTTTAGGTAAAAATGGAGTAGTGCCTTGATACTTCAATGGTTCTTTAGGTAATAATGGAGTAGTCCCTTGATACTTCATTGGTTCTTTAGGTAATATTGGAGTAGTCCCTTGATACTTCATTGGTTCTTTAGGTAATAATGGAGTAGTCCCTTGATACTTCATTGGTCCTTTAGGTAATAATGGCGTAGTACCTTGATACTTCATTTGTTCTTTAGGTAATAATGGAGTAGTCCCTTGATCATTCATTGGTACTTTAGGTAATAATGGAGTAGTCCCTTGATACTTCATTGGTCCTTTAGGTAATATTGGAGTAGTCCTTTGATAGTTCATCGGCCCTTTAATTTAATAATGAACCCGAATTAAAAATTAAAATAAGTAAATTAAAAAGTATAAATTAGGAAGGATAGTTGTACTTTCTTTTCACTGTTGCTGAGAGTGGACCTGAGAAGTACAGTAATTTCTGGTTCACACTGTAGTTCAACTGGTCAAACCTAATTCAACCACGTCCCACTATATTCATTAAATCCCACCTCTCTGCTCTAAATACACATTATTTTTAGTTGTCTCTCTGGTATCCAGTCCCTTCATAGCTCTGCTCAATTTATTTAAACTTAATAAATTCTATTCACAATACATAGGTGAGCCAACAAAAAAAATATTTGATGTAATTTATTTTTCTTTTCTGAAAAAAAGATTTTACCAATCAAAAAAATTCTTACTTTGTCTTTTACAGTCAACGTAAATTTGAAATCAATAATTTAAAGATAGAAAAACAATAATATCTAATAGGATCTGACATTCCCGTCTGTGAATGAAGGGTCACTAAGAATAAAGTTTACAGTCCCTTTAATCAAACATGTTTTAGTTCGAGGAGTTCTCGGAATATTTGTTATATCAGCGTTTGTGTCCTTTAAGAATTCTATCCAAAAAAGGTAAATTTTTTTATTCTATATATTCATCATTTATATTTGTCTAAGGCAAAATTACATTAAACAATATAAAACTAATACAAACTAATACTCTTTCTTTTCTCTGGATATCGTATTTTATAATTGACAGGGTTTGCCAAGAAACAGATGCAATACAAGACTTTTGGCATGAGTATAGTTTAGTTATTCAGAGGTGGTTTCTTGGTCTCAGTGTAGTGTTTTTCGGTTGCTAAAAATGTGGTATGATGACAGCACTGTAAGGCTTGATAGATTTTCACACAATGCTTTGAAACTAACACAGGGAAGTGTGAACAGACACATCCCTAGTTGTTGTATCTGTGATAAAATGTTCATAAATTGTTTTTTTAGCCTTTTTAAAACTTTTATTAAAATAATACAGTCCGAACGAGCAGCATTGTTAAATAAAGATCCTCATTTGATTCTCTTAAACAGAAATGCGCAAGTAATGTAGTAAAAAAAACACAATTGAAAATATTAAACAATCCACTTTTCAAATTTAAAAACATGCATATAAGTTAATATATACATCTTCTATCAGACAAATCTTTAAAGAGTACCTTTGTTAATATATACATCTTCTATCAGACAAATCTTTAAAGAGTACCTTTGTTAATCGGACATACCACTCAAGAAATGGGGGGTGTATTGCGGATATCGAGATCAATGCTTGATCTCCTCTTTTTGGAAATCTGCAGATTAATTTAATCCGTATTTGTATCCAGAAATGTGTCTAAAATTCAACCAATCAGAGTTTCATATATTTTAAATATGATCCTAATATTGAGACCTGATTGTGTTTATTATGTATTTCTCACAGTCCCTTTTTTAGTGCAAGAGTTATCAATATATGGAATGATATTCCGTATGAAATCAAAAGTGCTGGAAACCTGAACATTTTCAAAAATAAGCTCGATAACTGAATTCCTGAACGGCCAATGAAGTCGGAAAAGAGATGTTTTAAATTATCACACCCGTGATATATAAACATAATCACACCAATTAAACCAATTAAACCCTATATTTTAGGTATGGTCCTAATATTGGGACCTGGTTGTGTTTATTTTATATTTCTCACAGTCCCTATATTTTAGGTATGGTCCTAATATTGGGACCTGATTGTGTTTATTATCCATCTCTCACAGTCCCTATATTTTAGGTATGGTCCTAATATTGGGACCTGATTGTGTTTATTATCCATCTCTCACAGTCCCTATATTTTAGGTATGGTCCTAATATTGGGACCTGATTGTGTTTATTATCCATCTCTCACAGTCCCTATATTTTAGGTATGGTCCTAATATTGGGACCTGATTGTGTTTATTATCCATCTCTCACAGTCCCTATATTTTAGGTATGGTCCTAATATTGGGACCTGGTTGTGTTTATTATCTATTTCTCAGTTTCATTTTCTCTTCTACGCATCCCGTCCTCTTCCCAACATATTCGCTTTAGGTATTTATTTTCTTGTCTGGGTGATTGTTTGTTTGTTTGTTTGGGGCTCAAAAACGACAGTATTGTCTGAAACAAACAAATCAAATATAATTGAAAATTGTAATTGAAGTCTGAAATATCGTGATTTAAAAAGTAACTTTTTTTATATCAACTAAACTTTGTAAAGGAAAAGCAGAAAATGTTGGAATAGGAAGACGACTTTTAGACTCAAGTTTTGACTTTAAATAGTCCAATGAATATGAGGCACAGTAATTGTGCAATGTAAACAGACCCATTTAACTTAATATCTGATAATAACGTAATAGTAAAGATATTTGCTTTGTAACAACATCAAATTCACTTCAGTCTTGCTTTAATGTCGTATTCCTATTCTACAGTTTTCTGGCTTTCCCTGTAAACTAAAATATACGTATTTATATTAAACATATAAATTAATACAAATTAAAAAGTTTCAGATGTACTTCAATCTTATCTGATGAATTATGTGGAAGATATTGTCGATTTTCTAGCTTTATTAGTGTTTTATTCTGACAATATTCTCCAATGTTTCTGCAACAGATGGTCGCAAGATTTTTTANCTAAAGATGTGTCTATAATGTCTCCGCAAGATGAACTTTGAAGACGGATAAGTTTACTCTGTTTGTATACTGTAATTTTCTTGATTTACTAAGTACAACCGTATGCAGTCAAAACATAAACAAACAAAATGTGAACATAACAGACGAAATTCTTACTGATTACAGCTTTCTCAGTAGGTATCACTATACTAAATCAAAGAATTATTTAAAAAGACGATATCGAATTCTTCACTGAATTCCCATGTTTATTGGGACACCCTGTAGTTCGTCAATTAGAAGTAAGTTTTACGTTAGACTGAAATCTTGCATGATAGGAATCGTAACTCCTCTCATCTAAGAGAGAGAAGAACGAAATTGTTTAAAATATATTTTGTTTAACAAAAAAACTGTTTTCTCATACTTGTGAATAAAATCAGAACTAGAGAAGCTACGAGGTTAGAAAGTCGTGTCAGTAATGTCTTATAAATTGTTGAGCCGATTCTAACAAAAAGCTTTACATTTTCTCAATCGTTTTGACGTTTTTTGGTAACAGGCAAACCAACCAACAAACAAACAGAAAAGTCTTTTATTTGTGAAACAGGCAAACTCATTTGTCTAACACTGTAATTTCAAAAAATATCGATTATTTCTGATATTTAGCATAAAAGAGATTCTGAAGTATGGAATAATTTCTCTTCTAGGTAATGTTTAAAAAAATATTTTTATTGAAATTGCAATTGTATGTTTATTGTCCAATGACCATTGACTTTGATCCATTTTTACCCCAAAAAATTTAGTTCATAAAATTTAAAAGAAATAAATTTAAATGTAATAGATCGCGGAAATGTATTATATTGCTTAGTCCAGGGGAGGAAGGTTCCAAACAATGCTTTTTATTCAAAATTGACACGGATTGTCAGCTCTAGATTAAATTCCTAGTTTTGAATTTTCTTCCCTGTAAAAGGGGTTTTGGGTCATATTGTTTAGATATATGTTCTTTATAATAAAGCTTTTTGTTCATATATTTATACGTTAGCAAAAGTTGGCAAAACGGCTGAACCAAATTGGATGACATTTTTTGAGTGAACCCATGGGTATCCTGGGAGTAACATATTTTTTTCAAAATTTGAAGTTTATTATATAGTGTTTTTCTATGGTGGCATTGTCGGCACTTTAGTTAGTGGGTTGTATTTTTCTAATCAGGGGCCGAATTTAAAAAATTTGAACCGAAGCTTAAATTTAAGTCGCGGCTTAAATATGGTTGGTTCCACTTAAAATCGTGTTCATTGTTTCAAGATTTAAGTCGGTGCTCAATTGAATCCGATTTTTGGCGGATTTAAGACTCGGCTCAAATACATTAAGTTCGGACACTTAAAGATTAAACATATTTTTAGAAATCTTTTTTCTAGTTTTCATCCCAATTACTGTTTGCGTGGACTCCTATTTCTGGGGGAGAACATTGTGGCCAGAACTAGGAAAATATTCTTTAACAAATTCTTTACAGAATGTAATTTGTTAACCATCCTTAAAGCGTAATTTCAAGTGACCCTCCATGCAAAGATGACAATGCCCGATTCACAACGGTAACCTTAACGGTTTTGTCTTAATGCATATCAAACGACAGCTGTCTTAATGCATATCAAACGACAGCTAGGAACCCAGGGAATACAGTAGCAGCAACAGATCCTGTGTTTGACCTTCTAATGACCTCTTACGACCTCTAATGACCTAAATGACCTTCAAAAATTTAAATAATTTAACTATGGCTTTATTCATATCAAACGAAAGATAGGAACCCAGGGAATACAGTAGCAGCAAGGAATCAAGTGTTTGACCATCTATATAACCTAAATGACCTCCAAAAATGAAAATGTTTCAACTATGGCTTTATGCATATCAAACGAAAACTAGGAACCCAGGAAATACAGTAGCAGCAATGAATCCAGAATTTTCTTGTATTCTTTTCTTCCCCATAAAGAACTCAGGTAAAACTATTATTTAAGAAAAAAAAATTTAATTTTAAAAATTTAAAACCATGTTTTTGATGTCATGGTCATTTGTTGGGCCTTCCAGATCAAAGTTTGATGTTGGGCCTATAATTGATTGTTTCAGATTCAGAAGTTTTTATTACTTAATAGATAAAGAAGTTTTAGCTATTAAATTAGAATATTTGATATTAAAAATCTTGTAAATTGATTTAGAAGTTATAATTATGTGCTTTGTAAGTTTTAGCAATTTGATTTAGAAATTTTTATTATTTGATTCAAAGTTTTAATATTTTTTGTTTTGATTATTTGATTTAGAAGTTTTTAGCTGTCCATTAGTAATAGTAATAGAATTTGTTGATTAGCCAATACCGTAAAAGCCCATAAAATATTCTTTGGAAAATGGGTATAAAGAAAAGTTAAAACGCATGGTTAATATAATTTGGTTAACAGTCCCTTTAAATATTTCAGGTTTATAATTAGTTTATCAGTCCCTTTAAATATTCTAGGTTTATAATTAGTTTAACAGTCCCTTTAAATATTTTAGGTTTATTATTAGGTTAAAAGTCCCTTTAAATATTCTACGTTTATAATTAGTTTAACAGTCCCTTTAAATATTCTAGGTTTATAATTAGTTTAACATTCCCTTTAAATATTTTAGGTTTATTATTAGGTTAATAGTCCCTTTAAACATTCTAGGTTTATAATTAGTTTAACAGTCCCTTTAACTATTCTAGGTTTATAATTAGTTGAACAGTCCCTTTAAATATTCTAGGTTTATAATCTACACGTTTCCACTTCTAAACACTGCTGCCGCCATTGCTTTAAACTATATTTGGACTCGAAGGAATTTTTTCATTTGTTTAATGAAATGAAAACCATCCATTTAAGTTTTGCAACGTAACTTATTTAGTGACTTTTGTTGTTGTTAAGTGAGTCTCAATTCAAGAAGTGGCATGTTCGATCCAAAACGGTACCATTTGAACCCTCCTCTGATCAATAATGTAGAAAATATCATGGTTATTGCGCTACTCACTTTTATAGAAAAACATAGATATGATCCAACGAGGTTATAGTGTATAGAGTGATGATGTACGCTAGTCCTTTACTAATTGTATAGGCCATAAACTATACCGAGAGCGTACTGCATATTTGTTTAATATAAGGAGATTCTGGCCTAACCTATAGTATATCATTATTAGTAAACAGTGTACAGTACAGCTAACTGAGCACACAGGTAGGAAACTATCATCCCCCCTGATATCATCCTTATTATTGCTCAGATAAACATGGATATCATCCTTATTATTGCTCAGATAAACATGGATAAATCTGGTGCATGACTGGTTTTACGAATAACAGACTGACACATGTCTAATGTCTAATGTGTAACCAGGCGTATAGCACCACCAGGTAGTTTATAAATTATCCTATATTCCTACTAGTTCACAATGCTATACGTTCATTTACTATGCTCGTGAAACCATGGATCCTTTATACTGTGTAAGTAAGACAATGTATACTATTAATTTCATTTAAACCATGCTGCAAACTAGACTGAAACAGAAGGTCAAATTTATCCGACATTGTGACCTCGTAGCTTCTTTAGTTTTGATTTTACATACGAGTATTATGAGGTCTTAGGTGCAGTTACTTTTGTTGAATGTGAAATTAAAGAATACATGTTCTAATTAAAGAATGCATATGCTCTAATTAAAGAATACATGCTCTAATTAAAGAATACATGCTCTAATTAAAGAATACATGCTCTAATTAAAGAATACATGCTCTAATTAAAGAATATATGCTCTAATTAAAGATTACATGCTCTAATTAAAAAATACCTGCTCTAATTAAAGAATACATGCTCTAATTAAAGAATACATATGCTCTAATTAAAGTACTCATTTATTATTAAAAAAATATCTCATGCAATAATGTAAAAATGTAAATAGTGCTGAAAGTTTTTTATAAAAATTATTTTTATGAAGATATGTTCACAAATAATTATATATATATATGGGTATGGTGTTTAAATTTTAATTAACATTTGAACACTATAAAAGTGACATTAGTTTTTAAATACTTATCATTTTAGTAATGTTATCGTTATCAAATCCTTCAAAATATTTTTCAATAAACAGTTCTTTTGAAATCAGAACTTTCCATGTACATCCACAAAAAATGAGACAGTAAAGACGACCAAAAACTCCGCGTATTTGATGATTTCACGTTTAATTTATTAAATTAAAAAACGGTTCAAAAAAAATTCAAAATTTAAAAAAAGCTGATGAGCAATGGTTACATAATATCTCTCCGTAAATCCTTTTCTCTGATTGGTTCAGATTTTTCCCGGGAAATTCAAATTTCCCTTCATGGTTGTTTTGAGAAAGTTTAATATTTAAGTAGCACTAGCAACTCATTATTTTACAGAACTTTTAAGCTAAAACTTAAATTTTAAATTTCGCACATTCTTTAGTTTTAGACTCTGAT
Source organism: Eurytemora carolleeae (assembly GCF_000591075.1). Taxonomy (NCBI): domain Eukaryota; kingdom Metazoa; phylum Arthropoda; class Copepoda; order Calanoida; family Temoridae; genus Eurytemora; species Eurytemora carolleeae. Next base: position 144,106 of record NW_019397418.1, read on the forward strand.
TTAAATTTTGTATACAGTATAAATTTCTTGTAGTCGTCATCGAGCGGGACTTTCAAACTATTTATAAAACTATTATTTTGGTTCGCAGTGTGTTTTTGAACAGAAATGTTCTCTTTTTAAGAAGGTTCAAGCATTTTTATTTTGTCCCAAGCTTTAGCTAACAATCATTTACAATAAAAAATTGCTTTCTGCAAGAAACTGTGTTTAAAGAAGTTTTACACAAATTGGAAAGAAAACTAATGAGAACTTAGAACTTTCTTCAATTTAGTTTTACAGAAATAAACACATCATGATCTAAGAACTAGTTCACATAGTTTCCAAATTATTGTGACCTTGTTAAATTCCTTTTTAAATAGTTATTTCTTTATTATTTAATAACTAAACTAACTTTTTCGTCTTGCCAACATTTTTAGAATTAATTATTTAATAGTTAATCTTACTCTTTACTTAGCTTTTGAAACTGAAACGGATGCATCTATTTTAATAACGTGGATTTTAAAGGGACTGTAAGCTTAATTTCAAATGACCCTCCATGCAAAGATGGCAATGCCCGATACCCAACGGTACCCTGAAAAGCTTTGCTATATTTTTAAATCTGATTGTTTTCGATTGAAGTTTCTCAGCAAAGTGAGTTTTGCATTTCTAGTGCAGAGAATCATAAGATATATCAGAATTTTTAACACTTTTAAGCCTAGAAACACGATAATATCTTCCACATTAATGATCAGATAAAGTGTAACTTTGTAAATCAGTAATTGCCATCTTTCAAAGATATAAAGGGTGTCCCACGAAACATGACAGATGGTGAATATCTAAAATGTCTTCTTCCATAATTTGTTAAGTTGTTTGATACCAAAGAGAATAATAATAAACATTATATGGCAGTTTTATTACAGTAAAATCGACCATAGATTAAGATATGTTGGAGTAAAAAATTTTTCTATCGAACTAAACTGCAAAAAGTCTTTAAATCTTATCCAGTATTTGGAAGACGACATTCTGTACTTAAAACTACGCTTACAGTCCCCTTTAATGTTTTAGGTGTGTTTTTATGTTATGTTTCATAAAATTGACGAAGCTTCAAGGAGTTCAAGATCTAGAATTAAAAGTGGAGAATATTAGAATTCTAATCTCCCCTGAACCCTGCAACATTATTACAGGTCTTTCCCTATTTTTCTAAAAATATAATTTATCATTTTAAAATTTTTGTTGACTGTCCCCAATTCTGATAATTTTGAAAAACATTGAATTAAAGGGACTGTAAGCGTGATTTCAAGTGACCCTCCGTTAAAATATTGCAATGTCCGATTCACATATGGTACCACGAAAACATTTATCTAATCAGGAATATGGAAAATATAAGTTTAAAAGTGTTTTAACTTTATTCTTAAACTGGTACCTCTGTGAATCGGGCATTGTTATCTTTGCATAGCTGGCCTCTTGAAATGACGCTTTAAAGAACAACGAATCACAGGCAGCCGTAGTACATTCCGAACCGGGTCAACCTTTCTGGTCCCAGTTTGTACTGTACCCCATGGACATTGGGTTTATAAAGCAGACAATCAACAGGTCTAGCCGGTGCAACAAGGTTGACGCAGTCAGACTTTATGCTTCATATATGTTGAATTTACTTTTACTAAAGGGGCAGAGGTGTGTGGAATAGACGATTGATTATTTACTGTTTGAATACCCATAAATTTTGCCCTGAGGCTTGTTAAGCATTTATAAAAACTTACGCGACTAATAAATCGACCTCCCTTATTGTACAGTATATACACAGTTAAAAACAGTATAACTCGCAAAAGTCTCTATCAAATATAATCTTAGAAGTCACGCACCTCTGCCCCTTTAGTAAAAGTGAATTCAACCTATGTGAAGCATAAAGTCTGACCGCGTCAACCTTGTTGCACCGGCTAGACCTATTGTTTGTAGGCTGAGAAGGAAAATGTTCGAGTTCATCTTGATGTATTCTCCTGTCAAACAGGTTTATCAATTATCATCCATCACTTCATTCATTCATCTATTTTTCCATCCTTTAAACCATCCATCTATTTACCCTTTCATCCTCTAATTCATTTATTCATTCATTCATTCATTCGTTACCTCGTACAACTATTCAATGATTGATTGATTGATTTTAATCATTTTATAATTATAATATTATAGGAATCTCACTGTTTACTCAGCTCAACAAAAACTGGGTTTACGATAAAACTGAAAACTTAACATTGCAGGTTAGAAACTGAGAAAATACAGGGTTACCCACAAAGCATGATACAAATCATGGTTTTTGCATTATAAGGCTGTCTCTGTTACCAAAATGCAAAAAAATCTGCAAAAAAGCGAGGGAAAAAAAACCCAAATAGTAGGAAAGTATAAAGAAAAAAAATTAGGTTGAGAAAAAAAATCATTTTTAAAGAAAATTACTTTAACCCTCTAATCTTATCTTTTAATTTTTATAATGCCTTAACGTTGTGTTATTTTATTAGTGTGTATGCTTTTTATTAGCTTTATTCTTGTTGTTTTTCATGTTTAAAGGGTGCATAAACGTATTTTAAGGGTCTCTGTGATGAAAGAATGTCATCTATAATTTCTACGGGTTCTTGAGAAACAATAAACGACCATTTCTAACTTTTCTTTTCTAATTTTTACTATTTAATCATGATTGTTGAAGAGTTGAAGGTTTAAAGGATACCGTCCAGATAATATCAATATTGTTAATATTTTGTTCTTTTGAAGATTAGGTACCAATCTCTTTAAATTGTAAAAATTTATATAATTTTGTTTTTGAAGGAGTTAGAAGACAACTACACTCATTTACTTATATCAGGTAATNTACTAGTATCAGGTAATGGGTTTTTAATTGTTTTTGGGGGTTATTTTTTATTAAAATGAGGGGGGGCAGAAGTAGTATTTTTGAGAGTGGATAGTAGGAATTTTTTTGAGCAATGGAATGAAATTTTGAAAATTTATACTTAGCGTTTAAGTTTTTTGCTTTTTTGCTTATTTTGAAGATGAATAAATTGTCCTCAAAAATTGTTCAAAAATCCACTCCCTGGAGACTTGGAATAATTCATATTTTCAAAATCGCCAAAAAAAAGCGTTTTCAATATTGATACATTTATATATATTTATGTAAATTAATATATTTAGGACAAAACAAGTATTCCTTGGAGATGAAACACTTTTTAGGAAATATTCATATTTTAATTAAAAAACTATTAATCTTAATATCTACTAATTTTTCTAAATATCATGTTAATATTTGTATCTTATTTTTTCTCTACGTTTATTATGTCTATCTACTTGTCGGTTATTTCTATCTATATATCTATTTGTCTATTATGTCTTTCTACTTGTCTATTTTTTATATTTACTTGTTTATTATGTCTATCTACAGTCATAATCAAAATAACCCTGAATTAATTGACAGTTAATCAGGCAACTTGACATATATATCTCTGGCAATTTTAAATGCTCAATAAGGCAGACCACACTTTGTAATTGGCAGGACTTGGGCTATTATGTGATTATAGTTTCATTGATAATTTTTGCAAAATTAAATTCGAAAGTCGTCTGATTCTGGGTCTTTCTGATTAGGACTCTACTTGTCTGTTATGTCTGTCTACTTGTCTATCTATTTATTTTCTACTTTTTAGTCTACTTGTCTATCTTCTTGTCTATATACTTTTCTTTCTAATTTTCTATCTCCATGTCTATTTATCCATCTAGCTTCTTGTCTACATATTCATCTATTTACTTGTCTATCTACTTGTCTTTTATGTCTATCTTCTTTTCTATTTACTTGTTCCTTTAGTTTTTTCTACTTGTCTATCTAGTTATTTCTTTTTGTCTATCTACATTCTAGATGTCTGTCTTCTTGTCTGTCTACTTGTATATCTTCTTTTCTTTCTACTTTTCTATTTAGGTGTCTATCTACTTGTCTATATATTTGTCTATCTATTTGTCTATGTCCTGGTCTATCTACTTTGTTGTTGTTATTTTTGTATCCCAGATATTAGGTCAGGTCACTTCTTCTTCTGTTATTTCTTCCACTTCTAAACCAAAATGAAGAGCCGCTTCTCTATGTTGTGTTCAAAGGCTAAAGATAATTAAAATTGCCGTTTTTCTGTACAGTTAAAGAGGTGTTGGCCTTTGGGTAACATCTGGGCTTTCTTTTGCAATCATTCATTTTGAATTGTTCATCTATCTACTCGTCTATCTACTAGTCTATCTACTCGTCTATCTACTCTTATATCTACTCGTCTATCTACTCGTCTATCTACTCGTCTATCTACTCGTCTATCTACTCGTCTATCTACTCGTATATTTACTCGTCTATCTACTCGTCTATCTACTAGTCTATCTACACGTCTATCTACTCGTCTATCTACTCGTCTATTTACTCGTCTATTAAATCGTCTAACTACTCGTCTATCTACTTGTCTATCTACTCGTCTATCTACTAGTCTATCTACACATCTATCTACTAGTCTATTTACTCGTCTATTTACTCGTCTATCTACTCGTATATCTACTAGTCTATCTACACGTCTATCTACTCGTCTATCTACTCGTCTATCTACTCGTCTATTTACTCGTATATTAAATCGTCTAACTACTCGTCTATCTACTTGTCTATCTACTCGTCTATCTACTAGTCTATCTACACGTCTATCTACTGGTCTATTTACTCGTCTATTTACTCTTCTATTTCTTGTCTACCTACTTGTTCATCTACTTCTCTATCTTCTTGTTTATCTACTTCTTTATTTACTCGTGTAAATACTTGTTTATCTACTTTTCTATTTACTCGTCTATCTACTCGTCTATTTACTCGTATATTTACTCGCCTATCTACTCGTCTATCTACTAGTCTATCTACACGTCTATCTACTCGTCTATCTACTCGTCTATTTACTTGTCTATTAAATCGTATAACTACTCGTCTATCTACTTGTCTATCTACTTGTCTATCTACTTGTTTATCTACTTCTTTATTTACTCGTGTAAATACTTGTTTATCTACTTGGCTATCTACTCGTCTATCTACTCGTCTATCTTCTTGTCTATCTACTCGTCTATCTACTCGTCTATCTACTCGTCTATCTACTCATCTATCAACTCGTCTATCTACTCGTCTATCTATTTATGTAGTGTCTTGTCAATCCACTGGTCTACATGTCTATCTCTGCCTTAGTATAATTTCTTTTAAAATCTTAGAATTCTATCACAAATGAATATCTGTATGAATAGAAAAGTTTGAAATCCTGGAAGAAATATTTAGCTATGATGGATTAGATATTCAACCTGCCAGGTGATTTTTAAAATATTTTTTGGTTAATTGGTTTTGATCATCAGTTTTTTTTTAAGAAAACAAGTCCTAGAATTTAAATCCCTTCCCCACCCCTGGACAAATTCCTGAGTACGCCTCTGAGCCCAATCTAGTTTAGTCGTTATTTCAAGTTTTACATGCCGGATTCACAATGGAACAGTTTTTATTGGATTAACAGTAAGTAAGATGTTCTTTCTTTTTTTCTGCTGCTTAAGTTCACAAGGTACTTTTATACAGAACCTAAATTGAAAACAATCAATTTTTAGATTGATATACAGGGGATAACTCCATCGTTTTTGTTAAAACAAAGGTTTAAAGAGTATCATTGTGAATCTGAAATGCATCTCTAGAAATTACGTTTACAGTCCCTTTAAATCCTGATAGATATTCAAATATAATAAACAAATATTATTTTTTCAGATTCCCCCCTGTTCTACCACGGACCAAACCAAATATTTATATTCTTGCAAAAAAAAGTAAATTAAAGTAGAAATTGTTTGTTTTTGTTAAAAAATAAAGATTTTGAATTTCAATCTTCTATGATGTTGAGATGACAATGACAATGATAATTGGATTTACAGGGTGTCCCAAGAAACATGGAAATTAAGAGACGACTTGAAAATCGTCTTCTATTACTTATACTAGATAAATGAAAAAAGGGTATCATAAAAAGGTTAAGCTTTTTTAAATGTTGTCTGCCTTATGTATATCTTTTAAATTGACATTTGAACAATTTCATTGTAATTTAGAACTAAAATCTCTCTCATTATTGATGTTTCAAAAATGCGCTAGACCACATTTTGGAATTCCTGATCGACTGGGAGTTTTTTTATGTAATTTTTATAACTGGGATGCTACTAAATTCTGTTAACTTAATTTCCATGTTTATTGGGACTCTTGGGACATCCTATAGTTATTATCACAAAATAAATTAACAGTACGTGTGAAATAGTTAAAAAACCTAAACTCCTAAGTTTCAGAACATTTAGCTGTTTTTATCCGAAATTTATTATAGAATATTGTCAAATGTTTTCAAATTTGAAGAAATGTTAGAGATAATCCAGGTATGTAGGTTATAATTATTAATTATGTTTTTAATGTTTAATGTTTCCAACTAAAAATTTCGTGGATTTTTTCTGAAATTCGGAGAGAAAGATAAGAAGGACGCACACAGTCGTAAACATCATCTGGCCGACATAGGTTTATTGTGTAAGGAGTAAGAAATTCAAGAAGAATTTTATAGAGATTGAATTTGCGCTCTCGTTGAATTATATACTGTAAACAATATAGATATATATACTGTAAACAATATAGATATATATACTGTAAACAATATAAATATATATACTGTAAACAATATAGATATATACTGTAAACAATATAGATATATATACTGTAAACAATATAGATATATACTGTAAACAATATAGATATATATACTGTAAACAATATAAATATATATACTGTAAACAATATAAATATATACTGTAAACAATATAGATTCGAAAGGCTCATGACATGGCCTTGCCTGAAAAAAAACATGAAAAGCGTTAAATCCTTTTATAACGTCAAAAAAAAGTTTTAAATAAAAATCTAGATTTATCCCCGCAACCCGTTTCAATCTGGTGCATGACTGGTTTTACGAATAACAGACTGACACATGTCTAATGTCTAATGTGTAACCAGGCGTATAGCACCACCAGGTAGTTTATAAATTATCTTATATGCTGACTAGTTCACAATACTATTCGTTCATTTACTATGCTCGTGAAACCATGGATTCTTTATATTGTGTAAGTAAGATAATCTATACTATTAATTTCATTTAAACCATGCTGCAAACTAGACTGAAACAGAAGGTCAAATGTATCCGACATTGTGACCTCGTAGCTTCTTTAGTTTTGATTTTACATACGAGTATTATGAGGTCTTAGGTGCAATCACTTTTGTTGAATGTGAAATTAAAGAATACATGTTCTAATTAAAGAATACATGCTCTTATTAAAGAATACGTGCTCTAATTTAAGAATACTTGTTCTAATTAAATAATACATTTGCTTTAATTAAAGAATGCATGTTCTAATTAAAGAATACATATGCTCTAATTAAAGAATACATGCTCTGATTAAAGAAAACCTGCTCTTATCAAAGAATACATGCTCTAATGAAAGAATACATGCTCTAATTAAAGAATACATGCTCTAATTAAAGAATACATGCTCTAATTAAAGAATATAAATGCTCTAACTAAAGAATACATGCTCTAATTAAAGAATACATGCTCCAATTAAAGAATACATGTTCTAATTAAAGAATAATTGTTCTAATTAAAGAATACATGCTCTAATTAAAGAATACATACTTTAATTAAAGAATACATGCTCTAATTAAAGAATACATACTTTAATTAAAGAATACATGCTCTAATTAAATTACTCATTTATTATTAAAAAAATATCTCATGCAATAATGTAAAAATGTAGTTCTGAAAGTTTTTTATGAAAATTATTTTTATCAAGATATGTTCACAAATAAGGATATATTTATATGGGTATAGTTTAAATTTTTTAATATTTGGACACTAAAAGTGACATTAATTTTTAAATACTTATAATTTCAGTTATGTTATCGTTGTCAAATCCTTCAACATATTTTTCAAAAAACAGTTCTTGTGAAATCAGAACTTTCCATGTACAGGGATATCCACAAAGTATGAGACAGTAAAGACGAATATTTTATGATTTCACGTTTAATTTCAGTCTTCTGGTTTAAATATTGTCTTTTAATGGTTTATATTATGATTGGGCAAATAGAGAAACCAGTTTACAATTGCAGGATATTATGAATATAAGAAAATAGACGGTATAAATTCCTTATAGTCGTCATCGAGCGGGAATTAACTATCTATAACACTATTATTTTTGATCGCAGTGTTGTCGGATAGGAACAAGATTCTCAATGATGAACAGATAGACAACGGAATAACCCTCAAATCAAAACCGATAATGCAGAAAACTCTTCATTTCCTAAAAAAATGAAATGGATAATGATGCATGAGTTTGTTACAAGTTTTATAATTTTACAATGAAAAGATTCTTACCATCTAATTGGGGATTGGAAGGTTAAACTGTCGAGGAGTCCTAAGACGTTTTTATGTATTAAAACTTCTGAAAAGAATGACAATTAATTATTAACAAAATTCACTAATTCTTTGTACGAAAATATTTTGTTCACAATAATAAAAGTGTTTAGACTCCGTT
>NW_019397419.1:0-5631 GCF_000591075.1 Eurytemora carolleeae
ATCTGGATCCAGGTAGCAGATGGAAGTAGAAATGAATCTGGATCCAGGTAGCAGATGGAAATAGAATTGAATCTGGATCCAGGTAGCAGATGGAAGTAGAAATGAATATGGATCCAGGTAGCAGATGGAAATAGAATTGAATATGGATCCAGGTAGCAGATGGAAGTAGAAATGAATCTGGATCCAGGTAGCAGATGGAAACAGAATTGGATTCGGATCCAAGAAGTGAAAACAATCTAAAATATTCGGATTCGGATTCAGGGAATGCAAACAATCTGAAGCCACATACTGGGAGCTGATCCGGATCATGGAAGTGCAGAAAAAATTCGGTTCCGGATCTCACCGATTTATATTTTCATTTCTAAATTCTTTAATTGTTCCAACATCATAAATATACAATGTATACAATTGTAAAGGGGGTGATTAATGCAAAAATCAATTAAGTAAACACAGCTAAGTGCGTAAATACTACATGTTATGTTCAATTAGAGTTTTTTTATTACACATATATAAATATGTACTTTCATCAAGGTTTTTAAACTTATAATTGATGAAATATTAAATTATTTACAGGCTGAGTGAGGGAGGGGGTGCAGGGCCGCCATGAGCCCCGCAAAATGGTCTCCAGGCCTCTTCATTCACATGGATTAGTATTTGAAATGACCTGATGCTACCCCTAAACGTTAGAATATTTGATCTTTAAATAGTTATACTTTGTTTTCTTGAATGTCCAAAAAACATTACCTAACTATTAAAATATTAAAATGTTTGCTAAAAATTTGTATACATTACTTCTATAATATCTATACTAAATGATTAGGGGTAGGGCTAGGTCATCTGTGATTCCAGAGGCTTGGAGACCCTTTCGCAGGGCTCATGGCGTCCATGCACCCCCTCCTATAGCTGAGGTATCCCCCCTTAAATCTAAATTATTATAAATTTTATTTTCTAATAAGAATCATAAAGGAATTGAGACTTTGCCACACACTCTTAATTTACAGCCAAAAGTGAAAACCTTAGATATTTCAAACTATGAATTCTGTTAGTTTTATTAATCTAAGTTTTAAATATCTAAGATTTATACCATAAGGTTGTAAAGATATAGGGATTTATAAAACACTGAGTTTGTGCAAAGACTAAAATTCATTTGGAAATCTTAGAAATCTACTTTTTTTTCCTTCACTGTTTTCAATTTCAGCAAAAATTTCAATTGAGTATTCAGGTTGTATTGTTGAAAATATTATGATTAGGTCAGAAAGCATAATCAAGTCAGCAGGAATTATGATGTCAGCCGTCAAAATCAAGACAGCAGTCAAAATCAAGTTAGCAGATTAATCAAGTCAGCTGACATAATTAAGTCAGCAGGCGTTATTAAGTCAGCAGGCATAATTCTGAGTCGTTTTATTCTTTGTGGGTAACACTGTATATTCTTCATGAATTGTGTTTAAGGCAGCACTGATTATATTGAGTGGAAGAATGCTGATGCTCCAGCTAGAAAACTCTGTATGATAATGCAGGTTTGAACAAAACAACATATAAAGAAGATCTATATCTTGGAGATATTTAAATATTTATACAAGGGGGGGGGGCGTTTGACGCCCTACCCCTCCAGTATGTTTGCTCTAGCACTCTAATTTTCCTATATCACTTTGAACATTTTTTAATTTAACGGAATAAATTTTATAATGCATAGGGTAGGGAGTCGTTATAGTAAAAAGGTAAAGGTTAGTCAGCGTTAAAGAAAATCTAAAATATCCTTTAACTATGTTTTTTAAAATCACTTGAATAATGAATGTAGAATCATGTTTCACATTAAAATCCAACAAATTATTTTTACATTTTTCCGACCTTTCTTTTAACCTCTTTTTTAAAGTCTTCCTATACAGCCAAACCATTCAAGTCAGCGTTTTTTTTTCAATGAGTTGGCCTTAAAAATTGGGCTATGAACAGGCATTGCAAGCCAAAACCTTTAATTTGAGGCCTTTTTAACAGGCATTATTAGCATAATTTTGAATTTCATTTTATCATGAAAGGTTTCTAGTAAAACAGTGTAATAACATTTTTTTTTGTTTGTTCAGTGCGCAGCTATGAGTCCTGAGAAAAGGGAGAATGTGATAAAGCAATTTAGAAAATTCCGTCTTCCATTCTTGCGAGGTATCATTTAACGGTGTTACGCATTTTCTCAATAGCATTTTTCAATGGCGACTTCCCAAATAACAATTTCCCAATGGTTAGGATAGCCCTTGTGTGGTGCTTCTGGCTGTCATTGGTACCGAGCCCTTTGGGTAGGATGGGCTAGGGGCCAAGCATTGAACCTAGAACAGGCTAGGGGACCGAGCGCTGCTGCTAGGCCAGACTTGGGAATTTGCTACTCGGGAAATTGCACAATTGGGAAGTTGTCACATGAGAAAATACCTTTGGGAAGTTGCCGCTTGGGAAAAAGCCTTTGGAAAAGTACCTAACATCGATAAAAGTACTAAGCGACCTATTAGATTTTGGAGAAAAAAAATAATAATTAACGATTTCTGTGTTTTCTACCAGAAACTTCGTGCACTCAATTGACTTTTAACAATTTTTTTAACTTTCTGTTATGACTAAAAAATCCTTATTAAAGCCATGCACGATCAGATATTTTCAATATTTTGGGAAACTGTCCCGAATTACAAGGAACTGTCTCTTATTACAAGGAACTGTCCCGAATTACAAGGAACTGTCCCGTATTACAAGGAACTGTCCCGAATTACAAGGAACTGTCCCGTATTACAAGGAACTGTCCCGTATTACAAGGAACTGTCCCGTATTACAAGGAACTGTCCCGTATTACAAGGAACTGTCCCGTATTACAAGGAACTGTCCGTCCCGTATTACAAGGAACTGTCCCGTATTACAAGGAACTGTCCCGAATTACAAGGAACTGTCCCAAATTACAATGAACTGTCCCGTATTACAAGGAACTGTCCCGTATTACAAGGAACTGTCCCGTATTACAAGGAACTGTCCCATATTAGAAGGAACTGTCCCGTATTACAAGGAACTGTCCTGTATTACAAGGAATCACATAAACTTTTGAAACACAATCTTTGATTTTATTTTTTATCTTTTAAGAAAAGGTTTTAAACTTTTGAAAAAAGGCAAAATCTAGCTAGCGTAGTTTTCAGAACTAACTTTGACTGACGGGTAAATTTATCAGGTCCTTTAATTTGTCCCCGAAAAATTGAAGATTTTTTTTATCCAATAAGCAGAAAATAAAAACATTTATAACTCATATTGGTTCATCAACTATATGATAAAATTCTGAGGTTTCTACACTTATTGACTTATTTTAGACATGAAACTTTTCCTGCTGATGGTTGCTGTACTTCTCTATGATCCATTAGTTCCCGGGCTTGAGAACCCCCAGGTTCGATCATCTTTGGTTTTTAGAATAATTTGCGGCATTCACTTGTCAGCAAAGAGATTATAAGAACTTCGTTTAGAGTTCAGTTTGTTAAATGAACCAAAAATAAAAAAAAAAGTCATTCATATCCTCATTAATTTTGACAGCCCATGAAAGGCAGACCATATTTTGGATATTTAAGGATTAGGATAATTATTTGTAAATATTAGTGTAAATTTCATTCAACTCCTCATAATTAAGGCTTTTTAAGAGAGTAAAAAGTGCGGTGTAAAAAAAATTTATTTTAGAAAACAATTGACATGTTTTTTATACGTATTTTATATACTTATGCCCATTTTTATGGACTTTAAAAAAAGTTTTGATGAAAAACGAGTTTTTAAGATTTAAAGTCTGATTATTTAAGGCAGTGGAAGCGATTCAAAAAGAGTATAAAGCGATGCTAAGGTAAAATTTCTATTTCTGTAAACAACAAATATTTTGTTGGGTTTCTAAAAATAAGAATTCTGAAGTAGCTCTGCATTAAATTTCAAACGACGTTTTTCATAGAATTGATAAACTTACAGGTTTTATTCATAAAATTCAGTGAGAACCAGAAAACTCTGGAATGGGACTTTTAGACTCAAGTTATGACTTCAAATAGTTCAATTATAACATGAGACACAGCTGTTGTGGAGTGTAAACGGACCCATTTAGCTTATAAGCAATTTAAGTGTCGTGTAAGTTTACACAAAATAAAACTTTCTCTTCAAAAAAAAAAATATCAAAAATAGGAAAGTTTTAAATGTTTAGGAGGTATGTTCTCGTGCACAGTGGTGTTCCAGAAGAGTTTGGAATGTCAAGAGTACACAATTGTTTAGCGTCCCTTTCAATCATTGCCGAAGTTCTCCTCGAGTTCCAATATAAATAGCTATAAAATCACATATATTCAGCCTGCTTATAAAAAGTCTCATCAATTTTTAAGACAGGGTCGACTTTGAAGTGTCGCAACGCCTTGGGCTTTCATTTTACCGCTCTAACTAACTTGTGGTTTTCTATAGCCCTTTACAATTTAGCACTTTAATGCACTTGTTGTTAGCTTTGTTTTTAATAAATTAATTGGCAAAATTCTCATTGATTTTTGCTGGAGAGAATGAGACCTATAAATGATAGTAAACACACACTGTCATTAATGTCAAAATATGCATAAAAATGCGAAAAGTAAACCTGGGACTGAATATAATGAATAATTAGGTTCTTAGGGATTCGGGTACTGAATTTGTTGAACTTAAGCTGAACTGCCTCCTTCCGGTTCAAATTTGATTTCATGATTCAAATCCTTCCTTAATCTTCAGCTAAATGGTTTACATTTGAACCGATAGTAGGCAGTTCAGTAAGCTCATTATATTCGGCCCCTGAATCCCTTAGAACCTATTTAATATATTTTTGAGTAATAAATTGAAAGATAAACTCCATTACAAAGTTATAATTTAAAAACTCCCTGCACTACAGTGCTCAAACTTCTTCACTTTTAATTTAATTTAACAAATAACAAATAGAATTGAATCCGGATCCAGGTAGCAGATGGAAATAGAATTGAATCTGGATCCAGGTAGCAGATGGAAATAGAATTGAATCTGGATCCAGGTAGCAGATGGAAATAGAATTGGATTCGGATCCAGGTAGCAGATGGAAGTAGAAATGAATCTGGATCCAGGTAGAAGATGGAAATATAATTGAATCTGGATCCAGGTAGCAGATGGAAGTAGAAATGAATCTGAATCCAGGTAGCAGATGGAAATATAATTGAATCTAGATCCAGGTAGCAGATGGAAGTAGAAATGAATCTGGATCCAGGTAGCAGATGGAAGTAGAAATGAATCTGGATCCAGGTAGCAGATGGAAATAGAATTGAATCTGCAGATGGAAGTAGAAATGAATCTGGATCCAGGTAGCAGATGGAAATATAATTGAATCTGGATCCAGGTAGCAGATGGAAGTAGAAATGAATCTGAATCCAGGTAGCAGATGGAAATATAATTGAATCTAGATCCAGGTAGCAGATGGAAGTAGAAATGAATCTGGATCCAGGTAGCAGATGGAAACAGAATTGAATCTGGATCCAGGTAGCAGATGGAAATATAATTGAATATGGATCCAGGTAGCAGATGGAAATATAATTGAATCTGGATCCAGGTAGCAGATGGAAGTAGAAATGAATCTGGATCCAGGTAGCAGATGGAAATAGAATTGAATCT
>NW_019397419.1:6020-43770 GCF_000591075.1 Eurytemora carolleeae
CCCCCCCCCATTTCCAGCGCCCTATGCGTTCCATCTATCCCTATGGGGAAACGTGAAAAGAAAAACAACGGACAAATTTATTCAAGAAATGTTCTATCCCAATCTTCTCTAGTTTCTTCATATCTTAACTCTATCCATGAAGAACTTTAAACCCTATATATACCGGGGGTAAATTATTAGGCTTTTAAGGTCTTCGCGCACAATTTTACATCTTGTATTTACGCCGCCATTTTTATTTTGTAAATCATAAAACCGAACATTTCGTGGATTTTATTACAAACATTGATTCTTTCCAAAATTTTGAAAATATACATTTTAATAGGAAATGTTTTTCAATTTAAATCGGCCTTGAACGGTGTTGAACCATGATATAGTCCTCATGAAAAAAAAAACATAAATTTATCTGGGTTTTTTTAGGGATCGATAAAAAAGTCTAAAAATTAAATCAATCACAAAGCAAGCTTAAGTTAAGATCATTTCAATAAAGGCTTAATTTCCGATAGGTTATTGGTGAATAATGTTAACAACATTTGGAACCCCCCTCCCCCTATTCTTTCTTATCTCTCCCTTGCGTGTTTCTAAACTAAATCTGAACCTAAACCAATAAATTTACTTTATTTTACTTTTCTGATATTTTTTAAATTTAAGTTTATGATTCCAAGAAAAAATCTCGTTCTGATAACTTTTAGTATTTTTTTGAAAAAATTATATAGTTCCAATCCACCGAAAATATAAGTTTTATTATTTCTACAATTTAATATCTTTTACTTCAAAAATTGTTGACCAAATTCTGAATTAGATAAATTATAAGAGTCCCAATTTAATGAATTTGAGCCGCATCTCGGATCCCCCAAAAACCGGTTTCAATTGAGCGCCGGCCTAAATCTTGAAACATTGAATACGAACCAACCGTATTTGAGCCGCGGCTTAAATACTTTAAATTCGGCCTCTGATAACATTAATCTTATTTTTAACCCTATCCCTGCTGGGGTACTTGAAACCCAGGATATGCTGGGGGGGGGTCAATTTGACACCCCAGCAGGAATAGGGTTAATTTTCGAATGAATACGTATATCTTATACGCTACAGACAGCACAATAGAAGAGAAAGCAATGCAATTATTCTTCTGATATGATTACTGTACAGGGTGTCCCACAAACCATGGTAGTGGAGTTTTTGAAAATATGAGTTTTAAATTATTGATTGTTTCTTTGAAAAAGTTACTTCTAGATTTCTGCTGCAGAAAGAATGGAGGAATTATTACAATTAAACACTTAATACACTACACTACACTAAAAATAGAGAATCATTTAAATTTACATCGACCAGTCTCTATAAGACAATGTTAGGTACTTTCCATAAAGGCATTTTCCCAAATGACAATTTCCCAAGTGGCAACTTCTCAAACTTTCGGTTACACCCTCTAAGATACCACAAGCTACAATGGGGGCCTAGCGCTGCGGCTAGAACAGGCTAGGGGCGAACGCTGCGGCAAGGGCAATCTTTGGAAGTTGCCGCTTTGGAAATTGCACATTTGGGGAGTTGATCATCGGAAATATACCCTTGGGGAGTTGCCACTTTTGAAAAATCCTTTGATAAAGTAACGAACATCTGAAAGAATGGGCCACCCTGTATTTGATTAATTATATTATAAAGTTATATTCTAGTTTTTTACTATAAACTTCTAACCCCAGGAGGCCCCGGATAATCTAATATTTAGCCTAGTTTATTCTCTACAAGATAATCAAGTGTTAATATTCAATATGGATTGAGGGTTATTTTTTGATGGATTGAAACTAAATTGGTCTTTTGGGAAATGATCAATATTCTTGGCCCCTATTCACACCAGTAATTCAGAAAGCTTCGTGCCGCACTCATTTCTTCATTTTGTCGGGTCAGCTTGTTAATTCTTCTAAAGGACCACGGGTCAGCTTGTTAATTCTACTAAAGGACCACGCCAGTAATTTGTAATATTAGAGACTATCTGAGAAGTCCGGAATACTGAAATTAAAAAAAAACTTTGAAGATAAATATTTCAAATTTTAAAGAAGAAAAAAATCGATTTTTCAATGCCTATGTCACCCATGGGTACCCATGGTTTCCCTAAAAATCAGCCAATTTGGTCCAGCCATTTGAGTTTGACCAGATATAGCTAACATATAAATATATGCGCGAAGAGCTTTTTTACATGAATAAATGGAGGTTTTAAGCTGTAGGTTTTAAGCTGCAGGTTTTAGACTGTAGGTTTTAAGCTGCAGGTTTTTAGCTGCAGGTTTTAAGCTGTAGTTTTTAAACTGTAGGTTTTAAGCTGGAGGTTTTAAACAGGAGGTTTTAAGCTGGAGGTTTTAAGCTGTATGTTTTAAGCTGGAGGAAGTTTTAAGCTGTAGGTCTTAAGCTGGAGGAGGTTTTAAGCTGCAGGTTTCAAGCTGTATGTTTTAAGCTGGAGGAGGTTTTAAGCTGTAGGTTTAAGGCTGTAGGTTCTAAGCTGTTGGTTTTAAGCTGGAGGTTTTAGGCTGTAAGGTTTTAAGCTGTTGGTTGTAAGCTCTAGTTTTTAAGCTGGAGGTTTTAAGCTGGAGGAGGTTTTAATCTAGAGGAGTTTTTAAGCTGGAGATTTTAGGCTGGAGGTTTTAAGCTGGAGGAGGTTTTAAGGGGAATGTTCTTGAAAAATGAGAGTGGGTATAGCCTTATAGGCTTACGGCGAAAAAGAAGCGCTTTTTATAGCTACTTATCTCACTAGTATCTGTTGCACCCATAAGGAGAAAATTGTTAAAAACGACTCATGCTGAAGAACGTGGCGTCCATACAAATTCAGAAAGTTGCAACATTCAACTCGGATCATCAAAAAATCAATTTAATTCCAAACAAATCATTCAGATATCACAACCAATAATCATCGATAATTTTTCGACACATTCGTATATAGTTGATATTTCATATTTTTTTTTTTATGATCTGTAGTTAGGGTTGTTAATCGTTTTTGAAAACGATCGTCAAACGATGGTTTTTTTGCACTTCGTTTTTCTATCGTTTTGTAAAACGATCGTTTCGTTTTCGGAAAAAACGATCGTTTTAAAAAACGACTTACTCATTTTAAACTTTATGAAAACGATTTGTGACCGTTTTTTATACGATTGTTTTTTTAAAACGAAGGGTTGTCGTTAACGATCGTTAACGAAACGACGAACTTTATAAAAACGGTCTTTTTTAAAAAAACGATCGTTTTTGAAAAAAATGTCATGCAAATTTATTGAATGTCGTCTTACATGAAGTGAAAGAGTTGTGGGGGATCTAAAACTTCTTGATATTTTCTTAAAAACTACTCAATGATAAGTACAGATGCCCTTCAGGTCGGTTTCCTCTCTTCGTTAACGATCGTTAACGAAGGGTCGTCGTTAACGATCGTTAAAGAAGGGTCGTCGTTAACGATCGTTAACGAAGTGTAGTCGTTAACGATCGTTAACGAAGGGTAGTCGTTAACGAAACACCTAGTTTTATAAAAACGGTCTTTTTCAAAAACGATCATTTTTCAAACGATAGTTTTAAAAACGACCATCTTAAAAAACGAAATTTAAAAAAAAAACGATCGTTTCGTTTTAGATTTTTCGTCGCCTTTTTTATAACGAAACGATTGTTTTTCAAAAAAAAAAAGAAATCGTTAACATCCCTATCTGTAGCTACTTTTAAAAATGTTTATTCCTGTTTCGAGGATTTTTGATAATGAAGACGACATTTTCATATTTTCCAGGAATGTTCGAAAAAATTAAATCAAAAATACTAACAATAAAACAAAATGGCAGTTTTTGACTTTTTTGAGCAATTTCATGTCCATATATTCTCTACCCTGCGTCAATATCTCATCGGGGACCGAGATTCTGCAATTTTATCAGATGAAAAATAAATATTTAAACACGTAATATTTTTACCCTCAACAGTAAATACCTTCTCGACTCTAAGATCACTTTTTTCTTAAATTAACATTGTTCTTTTCTTAATTCCAAAAATGTTTTTTTTATTTTTTCAATTATTTTTCTTAAATGATTTTGTGAAAAATCCTCTTTTTAGCTGATAATAGTTTGTTATCTAAACCATCTTTTCCCATCCAACCTTTTCACCAAATAACATAAATAATATAAATATATCCTTAATCCAGATTGGTTTATTAATCTGGAGATTAATAACAAGTACAAGAACAAGTATTATTTAATCTCGAGATTAAGAAAAAGAGTAGATCAATCATAAATTCCGATGTCCACCATTCAAAAGTTCCCAGCTCTGTTTAAATTTAAAAAGAAGGTCCTATAATTAGTTTCTGGCAAGTTTTTAATGTCTATTTAATCCATAAAATCTTGTTTGGTCCTGTGTACAGTTTCGTTTTCCCTCATTTTCGTATTTGTGATCTTTAGTTCTTTCTCAATAATATGATTCTTCAAAACTCAATTTTAAAAAGATCAATATATTTCACTGCAGCTGCTAAATCTTGTATTGAATGTAATGTCCATAGTTTGACAGCCAATATTCATCCCTCTCTACGTCATAATATACCCACCTATAGCTGGACAAACATTCGATAGGTGAAAGGTAGGGGACAGGTGGGAGTGGGGGGGGTAGATTAGAGGTAGGGGGTAGATGGTAGGGGGGGAGAGAGGTAAGGGGTGAAGGGAAGGGATGGCAGTGTGTTGCCTGCACTGGAGTCAGGAAATAAGTGGGAGGAAGGGGGTTGGTGGGAGAGAGGACGGTAATAGGTATGGAAGGGAGGGGTTATATGAGATGAATGAGATGGAATGGTTAGGTAAAGGTTGGTGAAGTAGGTGAGTTTTTGAGTATTGGGCAAAAGAGCTGGTTGGATGGTTGATTAAGAGGTGTTTGGTGAAAGGGGGGGGGGTTGGTGGGCGGGGAGGGGAGCAAGTGGTATCGGTGTATGACGGAGGAAAGAGGAAATGAATATATATATTCTGGAGTATTTAAGAGAGGTATACTCATGTATTCGGTCACTTCAGAACTAAACCTCAACAAGAACTAACATACAGGTCAGCAAATGGGAGGGAGGGGTGGGGGAGAATGGTACTTTTTTTAAAGTCTAACAAACAAGTTGAAAATTACACGGTCTTTCCATACAAACTTTACCCATTTCACTATTTTTCAAGTTTGTAAATCTTTAAAAAAAAATGCTTAAATTAGAAAAGGTAAAAAAATACGTTTTTAAAAATTCCCGTTCGTTGTCAAATTTCTGATAAAAATCTGTTGGTTTTGAATTAAAAAATGCTAACTCTGCATAATACTAAAATAAAATTATCCAATTTTCAACCAAAAAAAAGTATTTTCTGTTAACAACACGGATATTTCCGTTCATTAACGGAGTTGTGCAATGTGAACATAGCCCCAAACCTACGAAAAAATGTTTGATGTTTGGTGAAATTTTAATTTATTTCTTTTTCTTCTTCTGTTTTTTTTTTTAATTTTTTTCACGTATATTTGGAATTCATAAGTCACGGTAAAAAAGTAATTTATAATGATAATACCGGAGAACGTCTAAAATCCAACATAAGTAAAGTCCAATAAAAAATCATCAAGATTTTTTTTGGAAAATGTTGCGGAAAGTCTTTACAGAATACAGATCCAAATAAACCTGGAGAAAAATTCAAAAATCTTATTTTATTTTGGTTATATTACTTTTTTACGAATTCCTGTATGCCGGTCTATTAGCGCCTGATCCAATCAGGGTTCAGTCACGTGTTTGTTGTTTATTCTGAACCAATAGTTAAATAGTATGGCGGTAACATCTATCTTTCTATCTATCTCATTATCCAATTAGATATATGAATCCTTCAATCGGCACTATCAGTAAATGGAAATATTTACTTCTACTGAGACTATACATGTATCTAAAATAGATTTGTATGTTTTAAAACGTTTGTATCCAATAAACATAAAAATGGCTGAAACGACCGATTGTGGTAAAAAGTTTTAAATTTTTTTTTTTTTGATCACCAGGTCGTACATATTTAAGTATGTAAAGAAGTACTTTTTCCTTATTCTTGAACTAACAAAATCGTTCATGAATAATGGACCAACGATTTGGATCGTTCAGCGATATTATAAAAACCTATCGTTTTTTAAAAACAAACGAGAAAAAAGTGAACGATTAAAAACTAATTTATTTTGAAAAATTATTTTAAAAACGAACAAAATGGGTTATTCATAGAAAAAATATTGTTTTCAAAAATTATTGAAATATATAAATATATCTAAACTCTGCTGAAAAAGTAAAAAATGTACTTATAGCTTTGATGGGTTCTTTATAATGATCTTAACACAATGTTTTTAGATCCAAAGGGGTATTGAAAGATCACTGAAAATTTAAAATTTATTTGTAGTACCAGTCCGACTGGTAGAGCAGAATGTGCAGTATTCATACAGAAATATAGACTATTATAAAAGATTAACGTAAGATTAAACAATAAAAAATTCTATATTTCTCAATCAATTATTTTTTATTAAATCTAACACTGTACGCCTTAGCGTCTGATCCAATCTGGGTTCAGTCATTTGCTTGGTGTATATTCTGAACCAATAGAAATTGCATTTATCTATCTCATTATCCAATTAGAGATGAATCCTTAAATCGGTGCTATGTAGTAAATGGAAATATTTACTTCTAATGAAGATTAAGTGGAACAAATTATAAAAATTTAGAATCTTGTTTTCAATGTTCAGCCATTTTTTGTTGAAAATTTAAGATTGCTCGGATTTTTTTGTGGTTGCACAAAAATCTGCAAACTTTAGCAAATTTCAAGTTTGTTTTTATTGTAATTAAAAAATTTAGAATTTAAAATGTGACTTATGATCTGGTGGTTCAGTGATGAAGTCTATTAAAGAGTCAAGCGCCAAGGCCATAAAAGACCAAGGGATCGAGCTCACAGACTGAAGTATGTTTGGGGTCAGAGATAAGAGAGTTACAGAGATCGATTAACACCTATAATATGCTATATTTTCCACAGCATGTTCTATTGTAAAAGTACTGTACACGACCAATCAGGAGACATCTGTATTCAAGGATATTTAAGGATCCTTTGAATAGGAAATGGAAAAAATAAACTTTATGTTTGAGTATTTCTTTGAATGCAACAAGTGGCCGTGAGATGTCAGTCAAAAAAAAATTACATGGAACCGTAGCATGGCGTGCCGGGACACTATAGGCCTACTCAGCCTATCCAGGGAGAGTGTATGAGCAGTCTGTGTAGTCTGTGGTTAGGGGTCACAGAGTAAATGACAATTAGATAAAGAACAAATATGTTACAGAGTAGATTTTGTAGGCGCCATACATTTTACACTTCATTTCAAATAAAGAGATTTTGTATAGAACAGGTTCATTAATTTTCTATTTACAATCCCTCGTAGTATCACAATTTTATTTTTATATTGACCAAATATAATATAAATCCAAATATGATACGGATCATAAAACTTAGTTTGTGCACAATGTTTTCAATTATAAGTGTTGTATTAAAACAGTGTTAAATTTACAACTAAACAAAATGGTAATCTTCTATAAAACTTATTTATAAATGACTCTTTTGCTGATCAAAGTTAAGCATTGAGGGCCTTTTTTGCTGGGATATAAAAGGTTTTAAGAATGCATGTGGACTGCAAAAAAAAACAATGACGAAAGACATTTTGATTCACTGAAAACTTTGTTAGAATGTATAAAGTATAAATAAGATGTTTGGCTAAGCTAGTCTTTTTTTGGGTTTTGAGCGAACGAAACGTTTCGGTCGCATTTCTCAAAATTTTTTGCGAAATTTCGCATTTTTTCGCGAAAATAAATGAAGCAAAAACGAAGCAGAATTTCGTGAGAAAACAAATTAGCAAAAAAAAATTTTGCGAAAATGCGAAAGTTTGATGAAAACAGTAAGTTTTATAGCTACAAAAAATTAATTACTCTAAAGAACTTGTGGAATTCTCTGCTCTGATAGCTCAATATTTGAAGAATAGATATATTTTTAAGTGTCCGAATTATTTTGGTTCTTCCCGTAGTAGATATTATTTTGTGTTTTAAGAAGAAAGATCTTAACGGTCGAGAAAGTGTTTTCAAGCAAATCTATGAATTGTCTGATGTCTCCAAGTCGTTCTAAAATCTATATTTATATTTTGTTTGAATCCATCAATTGTGCTCGCGGATAAATTTCTCTTTGAAAATGAGACTCGTATTTTCAAAATTTAGTCTTTTTTGATGAATTTTCGCAACTATTTCGCTAAAACTTTGCACTTGTTTTTAAAAATGTACCTTTCGTGAAACTTTCGTCTTTTTTGCATAATTTCCATTTCTTTCGTGATATTTTCCCATTATTTTTTTTGCGAAATTTTCGCATTTTTTCGGATTTTTCGCGAGCGAGCGAAATGCGAAAATGAAGCGAAATGGTCGCCAAAAATTTTTTTCGCTAAAAATGCGAAATTTTCGCTGGAAATCCTAGTCTATTTACAAAGTTTAAATAAGGTGCTTGGCTAACCTAGCCTATTTGTGTGTTGTCCTATTGGTCAGCTGTCTTTTTGTAATATATCCAAACAATTAAGAAGGCTTGCGCAATGGTCAACAAAAAACTTTCAATTTATTGATAAAATGACTTTCTCAATGCAAATTGATCTTGATAGATACGAATCTATATTAATTGATACCAAGAATGAAAACTATAGTGCAGTTGTGAGAAGGTGCTGATATTTATATAACTGTTTAGGTAATGATTGCTGTTCTATCTCTAGCTCTTTTACTCATCTGTCAGCTTGCTGCAGCTAGACCTGCCTCCGAACAGGTAATGATGCTGAATTCCCTCTAAATTTATAAAAAGCTGGTGAGAATCTGACTTACCTCCGCACAGGTGTCAGGTAAGAATCTGACTTGCCTGCGAATGAGTAAGAAGCCGAACAATTTGTCTTCGAATAGGTAACAATATGACTTGCCACCAATAAGTAAGAAACTGAATACCTGACTTGTGTAACAATATGACTTGCCTTCACACAAGTAAGAAGCTGACTTGCCTATGGATATGTTAATAAGCTGACTTGCTTCTGAACCAGCCCCTAAATATATATCTAACCTGTCTCACATCAACTTACATCATTCTGAAAACTCTTCAGCCTTGTCATCCGACACAAAACTGCTTTAAATAGTGACAAGGTATTGTATTACCGTTGCGCTGCTGTCAATGCATTTGGGTCATAGCAAACGCTATTTAACAATTCTTACGGCACATTTGACAAATCTCATGTGAGACTGATAGATCAAATCATTTGTTGATTGCCTATACCACATTAAACACATATGTTACTCTTTAGGAGGGAGCTATGGCTGATGCTATAAAGTATCTGGCAGAATTGGACAGTTTCTATAGCGAACAAGTCAGGCCCAGGTAAAAAAGGTTGTCGCTAAGTTTTTAACTGAATTTTATTCAGCTGTTTTCTAAACAATTTGCTCTCAAATAAAAATTGATTGTCAGTTACATTTCACTTTTCAATACACTTATTTAAACAATTTGCTAGAATTAAAAAATCAAAGAAACTTAAAAAGGAATTTAGGTGGGAAAATGAAATGGAGAGGATAAAAGGTAAAAAAGGACAAGTAAAGATTGCTCCCATCAGATCTATAATGACGTCATGGCAGTTTCTAACCTGTCCAGCTAGCCTGGAAAAGTGTTGGGTTAGAAATAAGACGCTATTTAGCCTGAGCTGCTGTAGAAGGTTGGCAGAGCATTTATTAGTAGATTAAAACTAACATTTTTAAAAGACTTATAACATTTAAATCACAAAATTTTGCAGTATGTTGAAGCTTTATTATGAAAATTATAGACAATCTAAATTAAACTAAAGAAGTCTAATTCTAAAATTGCAAAGGCATGTTTTAGAAGCCATTAAAAGGCAATTTTAAAGCTTCTAAAAACTGATAATTTCTGCTGAAATGTGCCCCTGACTAGGGATGGGAACGTTCTGACTTTTTGCTAGTCGTTCGTCAATAGTTATTTTTCTCAGATAGCCATTAGTATTTTAGCTAAAAACAGAACGGTTGTTTCAATTGATGGTATTTAAATTTGTTTAAGCTATACCGTTATGTTGATGATCTTGATATTATTAGCAGCGTTAACGGCAAATATTTTTAAATTGTTAACAGTGCCATTAATGAGCCATCAATTAACAGTTTTTTAGACCTTGAAATTTTTTAGACATCATTCAAAATGTCAAAACAGGAAAAATCATCAAAATGCATAAAATTCTATAATTTAACAAAACCAAGGGGAAAATTTGAAATCGGCATGACGTTTAAAAACATTTAAGGCATAACAAATTTTATTTTATTTTCTGCAATTTTAAGGTAAAAAAAGTAACAATAATTTATAAAGAAGAATTTGATTAATGAAAAGATGCTTGCTCAATGTCTTAAAAAGAAGAATACTTAAGTTTTCTCTTATCCAAAAAGTGTTAGTATGAAATTCAAATCTTAGAACTCAGTAGGAGAGTAACTAAATTCCACATTACAATTTCTAATTTGTAATGTTTCCTCTGGACAGATAACAAGGTTTGGTGCTAAGCAGCCCCTCTCAAATTATATATAGTTTAGACTGGTAATAGCATAGATAATCTAAAATAACAGAAAGGGCACTAGATGTCGTCTTTTCAAGATTTGGATGAAACTCGTTCACAATAACACTAAGGCAGAAGCCCAAAGAAATTTTGCGCAGTCGGCATAGAACAGGCTCTCTCTGTCCTATAATTCTATATTATATTATATTATAAATCTATGCTCACTGCGCGAAACTCCTTTGGGCTTCTGCTTCAGGGATATTGTGAACGAGTTTCATCCAAATCTTGAAAAAACGACATCTATTGTCCTATCTGTTATTTTAAATATTTTTGGGTAACAGTAATAGGCCAATAAATATAAATTTAAAAAAAAAAAGAAATTTTGATCTCAATTAATTAAATAGTGGCATTTTCAAAGTAAATATTTTATGAATTTTTAGTGGTTTTGAAACGATTAAGAAATCGGTAGGTGATCTAAGTTTGATCGGTTCAAGCCTATCAAGCCGGGCTCGGCCAAGGTAGTTCACAGTGTACACTATTAAAGTGAACACAGTGTGCGCAGCACAGATTGCACATCATGCATCAGATGAGAATGGAGCACATGTACAAAATAGTTCATGCACCTTGTACAAATTATATTTCATTATTACACAAGAAAATCACAGTTGTTGGTTGGAATTGGTTTAAATATAAGGAATCCACAGAGATCCGATGGCAAAAATTTTACATTTAGTCGTTCGGGCAACTAATATTTGCCATGCAGATTTTGTACGGTGGTAGGCGATTATATCAATATAATTAAGACGACTTTTAACAATCTTCTTCAAATTACAAGCAATTAAAGAGAAGCCTTTTTTAATTGACAGTGCATCTTTTTTTCCATGTTTTTGTGTTTTCATTCCGTTTAAAAGCTTAATATGAATCAAAATAAAAACGAAAGTTGTATTCATTATATTGATATAATCGCCTACCACCGTACAAAAAAAAGCTGAGATCAGAGATCTTGTATTGTTGAAATCAAGCTCATTGCTTGATCTCGATCTTTTGTTACTCTACAGATTAATTAATTCTTTATTTGATGTACCCAGTGAATTGCAGAAAACAATCAGCCAATCAGAAGTCAAGAAATATATAAAATCAAGAGATCACGCAGATTCTATGTAAAATTCAAAAGAGCCCACAGTGGATATCGAGATCAACCAATCGGGATTGTGCATGGGTTCCCGGCTCTGTAAATATTTTGATCAACTTTCAACTGAATTATTCTATTTTTTAATAAGCTTTTTAGAAGTTTTAATTCCTAATTTTTAGTATTGATAACTCTGAGAAAACTTCGTTGAAAGGAGACAGATTCTAAAGACTCTAAGAGTTATAAATAGTAAATTTAAATTCTTTTTGAGGGGAATGCTCTAAAGTGAATAAAAACATTTAAAACTTAAGAGATTTTAGGACATTTAAAATCTATTTTGTGTTCTAAAAATAAACTAATTAGTTATCACAAGTAGTGAAGGACAAAACCTTTGTTAGGTTTTTAAACTTTTAAAGGGTTCCACAAAAATCTGAAAAATTTAAATTGTTCATTCTTAAATTTTCTTTCTATGACAATAAACCGAAATTCCCCCTGACCTTATAAATTCTTTCAACTATGGACTGCACACTTTTTATCTCCTCACCTCGAAAAAATACTTTTGATTAGACTTTTTTTCATTCTTGAATTTCGAAACAATTAGTTACTCATTGATTTTTAAAATTTTCATTATATTTCATTATATTTCATTAAGACACTGATGTCAACATGAGAAAACGTTATGTTATTTCAGCTTTATTTTCCATGTTTTTAAAAAAGAGAGGTTTAATCTTAAACAACTTATTGTATTTTTTTGTTATTTTGAAAAATATCAAAAACTTATAGGGAATTTTTTTTTCGCCCAGAAACCGTATGGTGATTTTTTATTTCAAAATATTTTTTTTAAAACGGTGTTTGACGTGTTTTTTTGTTTTTTTTTCAGCCCATACTGATCCAAGTTCATTTGTTGATAACCGTTTTTTTAACAAGGTTTTTGAGGAAGAAAAATCACTTCAGAGTGCAGGGGATGTTGACAGCTTCGAAAGCAATAAATGTTTTTTGTATTTTTCGTAATTAATTTTTTTCTTTGTGTAAAAGGCCCTTTTTTAAGCACAATTGAAAGGTTCAAAAAATGTTTTTTTTTCATACATAAACCTTTTCGCTCTAAGTGGGCTAGAATTATAAAAACGAAAGATTAGTATGTTTATTTTCCTAAATTACTAATTTTACACATTCTCATCTTTAAAACAATCACCTTATTTTTTTCATAGATAAACTATATTTAGCTGGAATAATAATTATAATAAGTTTTTACAATAATGATTTTTATGTATATAGACATAAGAATTTTATATTGGTAGAGTTGTATATATTAGATTTTCTATTTTTACTTTTATCTTCAATCACTTTTGCCAGATGCTTCTTTATTACGTACGTAGTATAAATAAAAGATGAGAAAACAGCTTTTTTGACAAAGAAACAATTTTTAAATTTTCCAAAAAAAACTTAACTGGTAAAAAAATGTGTATATGCTATGCATTTTTTTGCACACAATTAAAAGGCTGTTATTCTCTTTTAGTGGCATGATTTTATTCTTATAATTATCGAGCTAACACGTCATGATGATTTAAGCAAAATTGTGTAAACAAAAAAAATAGTAGTTGAACCACTTAAACTAAATTAAACCACGTTTATGTAGTTTAACTACAGTGATAACCAGAAAACTATGAAATGGAAAGACGACTGTATTGCAATACTGAAGTGTATTTGAGGATGTTACAAAGCAAATAGTTTTACAAGACACTTATTTAATCACTTATTAAGTGAAATGGGTCTGTTTTCATTGCACCCTTGCTGTTTCTTGTGCTTTAAAGTCACAACTTGAGTCTAAGAGTCATCTTTCTTTAAAATTTCAGAGTTTTCGGGTTCTGATGTACTTCTCAAGCAGCTATTCACTAAATCTGAGGCAGAATTAAAAGAATTTAAACCGCGTCACTGAACCACCCAAAACCGGTTTCAATTAATCGCCTTCTCAAATCACTGAATACAATGTCAAGTGGAACTAACTATATTTGAGCCATGTCTTAAATTTGAGACTCGGCTCAAATTCTTTAAATTCTGCCTTTAATCCCTGGATAATTTTGTTCTATTAAGCCATCTTCATCATGACAAGCTAGCAGTGTATTTATTATAACTGTGATATCATCCTCCTAGGTTTGGGAAGAGAGGAGTTGACGACATGAGATCTCTTCAAAACTTGGTAATAGTTAGTATCCTAAATTCTCAATGCTTATTTACAGGCGGGGAGAGGGATTAAAAGGTGTTATAGGATTGAATACTGTATTAATATGTCGAATTCGAGCAGTGGTTTAACATTATCTCGAAAAGCCTTTAAACTACTAATTATTTGGAAAATATATTTAAAAGAATTATTTGTCCTTAAAACAAATCACCCCGTTAAACATTTCGTAAAATTCTCAAAAAAATATTCAAAATATGGAATTAGTTTGTTTATACTGTCATGGAAAAATCAATGTCTATAATAAAAGAACTTTTTAGGAGAGATTTCTGAATGCCTATTACAGAAAGGCATAAACCATTTACAGGTAAAAATGCCAGTTATTATAAAATAGGTTTTTCCGAAAGTTACAAAATGACATTTAAACATTTTTGTTGTTATTTATAATTATCTGAATCTAAACTGAGTATATAATTGAATGGTGGATATCGGGATTAATGCTTGATCTACTCTTTTTCTTCATCTCCAGATTAAATAATGCTTGTTCTCCTCTTGTTATTTATCTTCAGATTAATTAACCGATCGTGATTTAGGATATCACGTTCTAAAGCTTTCAGCTCTGAAAACTCTTGTATTGGATTATGGATATCCTTTATTCCCGATTGCTAAATCTATGTTTCGATTGTGAACACTTTTAATTTTCTTCTTATTCCTCACTTCTGGATATCCTCCTGGATTCCAACCAATGGAAGTTATCTCATTAATCACGCGTAAAATTTCCAAATTTCTCGCTTCTGATTGGTGGTTTAGTTTAGATATTTTACACTAGATTGGTTGCAGTTTAGATACTTTCCAGGATATTAATGTAAGATTAAAATAATTTTAAGAGAAGATCAAACATTGATCTCGATATCCAATATCTAATCAGAGCTGGAAACTTTAGAATGGGATATCCTTAATCCCGATCGGTTAATTAATCTGGAGATTAATAACAAGAGGAGAACGAGCATTATTTAATCTGGAGATTAAGAAAAAGACAAGATCAAGCATTAATCCCGATATCCACCATTCTAAAGTTTTCAGCTCAGCTCTAGACAGATTACTCAATATCTTTGTAATTTTTTAGGTTCCTAAGACTAGCTTAGTGTTTAATGCTAATTGTGTTAACAGGATGCTCTATGATACAGTTATTAAATATGGTTGAAGTAATCCGTAATAAAAAAATATATTTTCTTTATTTTAGGTTTTGAATAGAGATGATTCTACCCCCGGCTCTCAGAATATAATTAATTGATTTGTGTTACTTTACGCCAATAAATCCTTGCCTTGCCTCTTTATTTTTTATTTAAATATCAGTTTTTTGTTCTTTCCAAAAAAATTGTTTACATCGGATAAAAATCGGGAAACAAGAATGTTGCCGCGGCGAATAGTTTTAAATGTCTTTTTCCATGTAAACTTTTATATATATATACTTTGCTTGTCTGGGTGTTTGTTTGTTTGTTTGTTTGTTTGGGTGCCTGTACGTTTGTATCCAATAAACGACAAAACAGCTGAACCGATCGGGCTCAACATTTTTTGGTGGCACTTCACGTGACCCCACGGAAGATTTATGCATGATCGATTTTTTAAAAATTTTCCACGAACAAAATTCGATTTTCATTAAATTTTCACGAAATTTTTATGAAATCCGTGAACACTTTTTTGTTTTGTTTTACAGTGTACACAAAGAGAACATGTTCACAATTGAAATAGAAGATGGGCGCAAAGCGCCCTAAAAGCCTAGTATCTTTATGTAAGCTTTATAGGTATTGCAGACTTTTACAGTTTATTTCGTTAAGCAAATCTTTTACTGAAATAAATTTTTAATTAAAATCACCTTTATGTTTGCCATAAAATATTTATTTTTAATCTTTTTTGGCATCAAACAACTCGTCAGAATTTATCATTGAACGGGGATTACTTGAAATTACCTTTTTCATAAGTTTGAAATTTTCCTTTTTGTTTTTGGAATTTACAAAACGTTTTTTTCATCATTATCATGGAATATTTCATTTTATATATATACATGCATTCATTGGAAAAGATTAACCATTCGCATTTTTAAAGAAAAGACGAAAGATTGACACTCTCACATTTTTCGACTTTTTTAAGTTACCCTCCATTTTAAGAGACACATGAGCCTCCTTTTATGACGGTACCCCCTTTAATCTATCATCTACAAAACAAAAAAGGATGGAAATAATTGTATTTTTGTCTGAAAATTTATCATCTTTAATTGCGGTTAATCACGGGTTTCTGAAGAAATTTTTTATATTCAAGATAAAACGACGAAATATCTTCTTTATTGTTACGCAGATAAAGGTTTAATTGGTATAGTTGTGAATTAGGTTTACAGATAAAGGTTTAATTGGTACCGTTGTGAATTAGGTCTACAGATAAAGGTTTAATTGGTACCGTTGTGAATTAGGTCTACAGATAAAGGTTTACTTGGTACCGTTGTGAATTAGGTCTACAGTTAAAGGTTTACTTGGTACCGTTGTGAATTAGGTCTACAGAAAAAGGTTTACTTGGTACCGTTGTGAATTAGGTCTACAGATAAAGGTTTACTTGGTACCGTTGTGAATTAGGTCTACAGATATAGGTTTAATTGGTACCGTTGTGAATTAGGTCTACAGTTAAAGGTTTACGTGGTACCGTTGTGAATTAGGTCTACAGATAAAGGTTTAATTGGTACCGTTGTGAATCAGGTTTACAGATAAAGGTTTAATTGGTACCGTTGTGAATTAGGTCTACAGATAAAGGTTTAATTGGTACCGTTGTGAATTAGGTCTACAGATATAGGTTTACTTGGTACCGTTGTGAATTTGGTCTACAGATAAAGGTTTAATTGGTACCGTTGTGAATTAGGTCTACAGATGAAGGGTCACACGTTGTTATGCATAACAGTCCCTCTAAACAAAACAACAAAGTAATCAGTCTATATATTTAATTAACAAAATTCACAGACATAAACTTTAAAATTTACAATAAAAAATTAATCTGCAATATGTTTCCAATGTTTTTGTTTAAGTCGATCTAACAAAAAGTTAGAAAACAAACTTACAAACATATAGAACATTATAACATATAGAACTTTTTTAGATAGTAGTGTAACAATAATTGCTTAAATCCTATGAAGAATAATTTTTAACAATAATACCAATAGCAAACAATACAAATGTGTCTTCATATACAAACATGAAGAAAATTACTGATATTTAAACATCAAGTTCAAAAATATATTTAACAATTTAAGTTTTTAGAAGAAAAATTATTAATGCCCTAATTTGACATAATTTTTTTTTGAAAACTACCAAAATGATTTGAAAATATTATTTGAATAATCGTAAAAAATGTCAAAAATTTAACCACCATTTTTGCATTTTTTCGATCTTCTTTGTCATGGGTCATGATGATGATATTTTTAAAGAACTGTCAAGGTTTAAAAATTCAATGGAAATACAAAATAGAAAATTCAAATTTTAAAATAAAAAAAAACTTGAAATTATGTGGAGCTTTTCAAAAAAAAAACGAAAACTATAATTAAAAATGGTTTTAATTAAAGAAACATTTTATTATAATTTGTACACATATCTGTTCATTTGTTTATTTAGATTAACACTGAACAGTTCAAAAATACTGATTTATTTAAGAGTTCTTGGCTTTGAACCAAATAGATTCGAGTACAATATTACAGCTGTATTCTTACGTCACAAGTGTCAACTTAGTTTTTGTGTCAGACAAAATTATTAATAAAAGTGATAATTTTAGATTAAAGCTTTTGAGTTCTTTGTTTTCTGTTTTTACATATTTTTATTTAATCTTGGAAAAAATGTCAACTAAAGTGAGAAAATTTGGTTTTTCTTGTTATATTTGACACTTGTGACGTCGTGTAAAATTGAACCCGTTTCTATGTTGCCACCTTTTGGTTTCCAACGCAAGTGGATTTTACTTGCCGCAATTGCAAGCCCTGTAAACTCCGCGCAATTGTGAACAGTTGCGATTCCGCGCAACGGAATTACGATTGGAAACCCTATTTGTTTTAAACAATCGTGACTATTAGTCAAAATCAGCAGACGTCACCATCTATGCAGGAAGATGAGCTCCAAGTCTATTTAGCTGAAGAATAGCTTGCAGAAGGCTTAGCTGGTTCAGATTAGGTTGTACCTACAATATATGATATAATTTAATATTATATTTATCAGACCCACATTTTTTTACTTACAAATATTTATAGTTAGAAAGAATTTAGATCAATTTTCCAATATTGATCTAGGAAAACAAACATTTTACCCGTTTCCAAGAAAACTTAACAATGTAAACTCTGGAATTAAAGAAAAAGTATAGATCTAAATTTTAAATGGTTAATCCCACGTAGAATTAAGTTATAGCTGTATCAATCCTGTTTCACCTAAATCAGGCAGAGCCTTCAGACCCCGTACACGTGTCTTTGAATGTTGAACTCTTATTGGCTGAGCTTAGGCTTTGGATCGACCTTTAGGATTACCACACTTTTAACAATTAGAAACTAACAGCATATTTTGAAAATGTTTTAATTAACTAATTTTTTTATTCAATTCCGAAATTAAAAAATATCATTGCATGGAATCAATGATTCCCAGAACTTCCCTGATTTTAAAATTTGCACACCAATGTCCTTTTTTTCTATTTATTTTCTGTCGTTGTACGCATTTCTAAAATAAGTTCCTAATTTCATTAAACAAAAGAACTGATTATATGTTGTGTTTTTCTCAAAATCATGTTTATTAGATTGGGTTTTATTTGCCCAACTGGTAACTCTGGTATTGTGGTTCCGCATTTAACAAGACCTGTGATTTTGTTTGCTCCACCAAGAAGCTTTAATCTACGTCTATATGTAGCAAATATTGTGTAAACATGATATTCTGTAAACCTGCAGTACGTTGCACATTATTAACAATTTATGTTGTTGACCTATATATAGTGACATTATGCATTGAAACTGCATATCAATTGAATACGTAGCATGATTAGATTAAATTACTTAATTACGCTAAAAACATATGTGGAGATAGCTAAACTGCGTTATATCTATTCTCGCTAATCTTATAAATACGAACATTAAACTTTAACTGTGCGGTAAATGCGTAATATGTGTTAATTAATGTTCTTAGCTTAGTTTTGAGATTCTGAATTGAGTAAAGTGGAGAAAAATAGCAAAAATCGTGATTTACGACCAAGCTGGGGTAAACGACGGGAATAACCATTAAGTACCCAGGGCAACAATTGGTTCTCAAACTAGTCTTTGATGAAGTTTATTAAAGGTCTATAATTTTCATAAATGAGCAGTTCTAAAATATTTCCAGCTATAAAATATGGCACTCACTTATCTTAACTCTATCCCCCCCCCTCTCTATACAAATGTTCCAACCAGGAAATGATTAATGCTAAAAATACTTGTTTTTAGGCACCCCCGGCCTGGCCCCCCAACACACACCGAATGATTTTTTTTTAAATTTCTGTGTAATTGGGGAGACAACCCCCCCTCTCCCTACGAATGTTCCAACTAAGAAAGGGATAATATTGGTGTTGGGGGAGTCCGATCCCCCTCCCTCATCTTATTCTAGACACAAAAGGTTCCAACCAAAAAAGGGTTAATGTTTTAAATACCTGTGTATTGGGGGAGAACGAAACTGTTTGTGTTGAATAACTCGTTACAGTGAGAACCTAAAAAAACATTTATTTTTTACAACAATGGTACCGTTGTGAATTAAATAATAATAATAATAACATAATAATAATAAACCAAATCAAATAAATTAAGAATGTAAACTTAAGGATATATAATTCAATAATGTTTGCTCGGTCAAAAATTTAATATGTACGTTGTGAATCGGATCTGCTCAAGTAAT
Source organism: Eurytemora carolleeae (assembly GCF_000591075.1). NCBI lineage: Eukaryota > Metazoa > Arthropoda > Copepoda > Calanoida > Temoridae > Eurytemora > Eurytemora carolleeae. Next base: position 25,825 of record NW_019397419.1, read on the forward strand.
TATCTGTTTTAAAAGTACCTGTTGCGAAGGTTGGATAAAATGCGTAGTAATTTCTCTGCCTCCTAGAGTTACCGTCAGCTCTGCAAATAATAAAATTTAAAGTAAACTGATATATTTTCTACCAATTAAAATTGTAATTCAACCCAACGTAAATTATTTTTAAAACTAAAAAGCATTATGAAATTCAAATTCCAAAAAGTATCACACAATCTCCCATCATTCATTTCAAAAATCAACTTTAAATTTGCCCATTGAAGGGGATGTGCGTGAGAAAAGGGGATTTATAGACTAAGTTTTAATTAGATTCAAAATCGAACTAATGTTTCACGAACAATCCCTTTAAATTAGAAAAAAATCTTAAATTTTGAACTATTTAAATTTTTTTTTAGGAAAAGGGGGAAATCTTTGTTAGTATTTTCTGAGGTTAATTTTTAACTAATCTGGCCACCATCAGACCCCCAGGCACCTTCTCCTCCCCCCATTCCACTTATATAATGATGTTAAAATTAAGCAATCTACGTCATTAATAACTAATCCATTAATTTCCTTTTAATGAATATCTAACTAGAAGCTACCTCCGTCAATTATATTTAAAAGAAAAGGAAAAAAGTACATATATAAAGATTGGGACCAAGGCATGAATTGAACGATCGTGGGGAGGCAAAGCGGCCATGAGCCACAATTTAATTCCCTGCCTGCCATGAGCCACATCTATTTTCTTGTAATGTACACTGCTAAACTTTTTTGCAACCTGTTAATGTAAACGTTTGATATTTCAAACTTTGAATATTTAACAGGGTTCATAGTTTGAAATATCTAATGTCTATGACATTGGATTGCACAGATTTAGGGATTTGAAATTTGTGACAAAGACTCAATTTTTTTGTACTAAATTTTTTTCGAGTATTTCTAGTGAATAGAAAAATCATTTTCCAATCAATTTCGGGAGGAAAAATATTTGTTTACAAAAAAAAATGTTTCACGGATGCACTCAACACATTTTTGCATTTTGTTTACTTGATTCTATATTTCTCATAGACCATGTAAACATTTTTTAATACAGGGGTTTTGTTTTGACTCATCCTCTATATTTGTGGAATTGTTTTTTGTTTTTCGTTTCATGGATTTAAGTGGTTTATCTAGTCTTTTCCTTATATTGCGTATTGAAACAAGAAAATAGGAAGTAATCAATGTTTTCTCACTGAAAAATGTATTTTTTTCTTTCGATCCATTCATGTTTGATCCACAAGCATATTCGATCAATATGTATTTGATCCATGAAAATTCGATTAATATGTATTTGAAACATGCATATTCGATTAATATGTATTTGATCTATGCATATTCGATCAATATGTATTTGATCTATGCATATTCGATCAATATGTATTTGATCCATGTATATTCGATCAATATGAATTTGAACCATGCATATTCGATCAATATGTATTTGATCCATGTATATTCGATCAATATATGTATTTCATCCATCAATAATCGATCAATATGTATTTGATCCATGCAGATTCGATTAATATGAATTAAAAGATTGACACTCTCACATTTTTCGACTTTTTTAAGTTACCCTCCATTGGAAGAAAAATCACTTCAGAGTGCAGGGGATGTTGACAGCTTCGAAAGCAATAAATGTTTTTTGTATTTTTCGTAATTAATTTTTTTCTTTGTGTATATCAGTGCAAAAAGCCAGTGCAAAGAGCCCTGTTGTTAAATTGACGTGACTGGAATACCTGAGGTAATATCTGCATCTATAGTTGTTAGGCTGGTACTGTTTTCAAATTACAAAAATTACAATATTGTAAAACAGGGATCTTTTGAATTCACGCACAGAGTTTCCCACGGAGCATGACAGTAGCAAGATGAATTGTAGGTCGTCTTTGACCTTTAAAACAATTTGCGGCATTTGTTCGTAGACCTAATTTTAGTAGTAAATTCAAGAAATAATAATTACAAAATACCCCTTATCTTGGCTGCTTTCAATATTACTGGAGATATAAAAAATTTTATTTAGATTTCGACAGTTTTGATTTTTTAATAAAATTTAAATCTAAACGAAATTGTTAATATGTCCGGTAATATTAATAGCACAAAAAAAACGTCATGACTAGGAGAATTTTGTGGTTATTGTTTCAAGAATCATTCATGTAAAAGTGGGTTTACGAATGTCACAAATAAATTTAAAATTCAAAGACTGCTACTGTCATGTTTGGTGGGACACCCTGTAAAAAAATTACCGAGATTTTTAAACAAACCGTTAAAGAAAAATCATGAGTTAAAAGGAGCTGTCGCTGTAATTGTATGTGACCTTCCATACGACTCCATTTAAAGAGGGCTATAGCCTATAAGTCCTATTCGCAGCAGTACCTTTTAGTTGATCAATAATGCATAAGTTATATCGTCGTGTTTTAGCTTAAAACGTCTTTAATTCTCACAATCCACAGTCACTTTTACAGAGAAGCCACAATTGGAAATAACAATTTGAAGATAGAAGTATAACAGGCATAACTCCATCATTTTTTTGATATCGAGCATGTTCCTACAGGGTGTCTCAATAAGCATGGAAAATAAATGACGACTTATATATCGTCTTTGTTCCAAGCGGAATTATTTCGTAAAATTAGTTTTGTAGTAGCACTCTCAAAACATTTAATACCGAAAACTACTAGTCTGGGGATTTCCAAAATGTGGTCTACCATTTTTTACCTTCAAATTAGACGGAGATATTATAGAAAATTTGTTTAAGGGCAGTTTAAATTGCACCGACGGGTTTCCGGACGCTCCGGCACCCTATTACGTGAAGTGATCCGACTGGCAAGCAAATTTTTGGAACAGCAGAGCTAGCTTGCCTATACGAACATTTTCATGTTTGCCCCCCCCCATGACTGGCAACAAATTGCGTGCCTTGAAAATCCAAAGATGCAAAGAAGCTGAACCATATTTTGGAGAGATCATTATATACTTTTAATTTTTTTCTTCACTTTCTGTCATTTATCAATTTTCGGAAATCAAAGACGATATTCAAGTCGTCTCATAAATCCCATGTTTATTTAGACACCCTGCATTGTATTGTATAAATTTGTTCCGTTCTATCAAAACGCTAAAACATTTGTTTCGAAGTTTTTTTCATTTTAATTGAATCTGAGTGATACAGAAAACCAGGTAGGATTGATAAAAGAATATCGGCGCTGAAACAAAACTTGAAAGCTAGAATCAGTCGTTTGATGTTTGAATTTTTTAGTCGTCCATCGTCAGCCATTAAGTTTAGAAACTAAAGAGCCAAAACTAATTTTTATTTGGGAAGAACTAAATCGGGTTATTCCGGCCCCATCGCATGACGTCAATTTTTAAAAGAAAAAAAGATTTCTCCAAAACATTTAAATAGCGCCACTTGAAACCTACGATGACAGTCGACCTTTAATAAAAAAGCTAAATTTTCATGAATAATTTTTGTTTAGTTTCCTAGTATGTGTTAGGTAGGTTAGAAGAGGTTGGGTTTGAACAATCCCTCCTGCTAATCCATGAAAGGTCGGCACAACCCTTGTAGCCCTGAAAAAAAAATATAATTTTTTAAAGAAAAAATTAAATATTAAACTTTATTATTTACTAAAGGCTCAAACTTTAACTCATGATTTGAAGAAGAAAACATTCCAGTAAAATATTTAATGAAAATTGAGACATAAAGTTGAACCGCGTACACTAAGTTGAACCACGTACATCAAGTTGAACCACGTACACTAATTTTAACCGAGTAGACTAGATTAAATCGCGTAAAATAAGTTGAACCGCGTTGACTAGGTTGAACCGCGTAGACTAGGTTGAACCGCATAGACTAGGTTGAACCGCGTAAAATAAGTCGAACCGTATAGAATAAGTTTAACCGCGTAGACTATAGTTGAACCGTGTAGACTACGTTGAACCGCGTAGACTAGTTTGAACCGCGTAAACTAGTTGAACTGCGTAGATTTAGTTGATCTTCGTAGATTAAGTTGAACCGCATAGACTAAGATGAACCGCGTACATTAAGTTGAACCGCGTACACTAATTTTAACCGTGTAGACTAGATTAAACCAAGTAAAATAAGTTGAACCACGTAGACTAGGTTGAACCGCATAAAATAAGTTTAACCGCATAGACTAAGTTTAACCGAGTAGACTCATTTGAACCGCGTAGACTACGTTAAACCGCGTAGACTACTTTGAACCGCGTAAACTAGTTAAACCGCGTAGATTTAGTTGATCTTCGTAGATTAAGTTGAACCGCATAGACTTAGATGAACCACGTAGAATAAGTTGAGCCACGTACACTAAGTTGAACCACGTAGACTACGTTGAACCGTGTAGAATAGTTTAACCGCTTAGACATGGTTGAAGAGAATAGAAGAGAAGTGGCTCAACTAGGTTGATAGCAATTCAACCACGTCCAGCTATTTAATAAATGATGTCTCAGTAAATCCTGTTCAAAAATCATTAATAATGTACATTGTATATCAAGCCTGTACTGTACAGCACAAATAAAACCTATGTTCAGACCTTATGAAACTAATCTGCCGTGCTAATCACTTCTATGTTCAGCCCAAATGAATCCGATGTACAGAACCAATGATCAACGTATATGTACAGGCATTGTGAAACTAATGTGCCGTACTTATCACTCCATGTTCAGCCCCAATGAATCCAATGTACAGAACCAATGAAACCTATGTACAAACGTGTTTAAAACAAAGTGCCCACCCCCCCCCCCCCCCCCCCCCTCCAAAAACTAGCGTATTTTCTTTATAAATTTTCTATAAAGCATTTTTGTCCAATTTCAAAAACGTCCACAATATACAATGAAAAGCTTACAAAGCAGAATTTTTGAATTTTATATTTTCTTTTGTATTTAATCTATACCTTGCTACGTAGGAAAACCTTAAATCTAAATCATGAATGTTTAGTATATACTAGATGAAGGGCCCGGCGTTGCCCGTGGAAAAAAAAATTTAAAGAAAATTTGAAAATTTACCCTTATAACACCCCCGGTTCCCCATGAGTGTCCACAAAAAATGTCAGCCCAATCAGTCCAGCCGTTTGGCCGGCTATAGGCAACATATATATATATACAAATGTCTTGTTTTATTATATAGATATAAGTGTATATGTGTATTAAATTCAGATGGTATTCATCTTAATTAATACGACTAGAGGAGCGTGTATCAATGCAGTTCTAAAAGCTACGATACTATAATACTGAAACAGAATATATTAAAGGGACTGTAAGCGTAATTCCAATTGACCCTCCATGCTCAGATGAAAATGCTAGATTTCAGATGGTTCCCTTTAATTAAAGCTTTTTCTGATCAAAAGTATGAATGAAATATTCATGTTTTTTTTAACTTTTATTTTTTTGTGGTTTCTATACAAAAGTGACTTGCATATTTCTTGCTTGTATGAACACAAAGGAGAAATTGTCAGAAAAATCAAACTTACAGCCCTTTAAACATAAAATCCCTAGATGTTTTTGTTTTAGAATTAAATGAATCATTTTGTGTATCCCTCCTGCTTTCATACAAGTCTTATATCAAAGCTTTTTGAAAGTTTAGTGAGCTTTTAAAAAGTAAATTTTAAACTTTGCCTCCAAAAGTTTAATAATTATCATTACAAAGTTTGGAATAATGACCTCTAAATTTTAACATGCTCGGCGATTAATAATTCATAAAATTATTTTCTTTTCATCCATCTTTTCCATAAAAAGAAAATCCAATTTGGTGGACATCTTTTATCTTTTTAGTTGAATGAATTATTTAATAATATATGTTCTTAGATGTGAAATCTAACAAAGGACTCAAATCAATTATAAATGTTAATCCTCTTAACCATTATTGAATCACTTGAAATTAAACAACAGTATCTTTAATTGGAATGTGTTTTTTTCTTCTTCAAATGTACAGAATAAAAGAAGAATATATTCAAGAATTAGAGTCAATCATTTTATTTTTGAAGATCTCCTGACCTGTGCAGGGTTTGAGCCAGGGGAAGAAACGGCGTACTAGACACTGATTTCAAAATAAAAGGATTGAAAAATATAATTACAATAATTTCTGTTTCAAAATATTTTTTGTTTTTATTTTTTTGGAACTCAAAAATACTAAATTTTTTCAAGATATCTTTTCCATCGACAATGGGATAAATAATGGAATACGTGTTTCTATAATAGGCAAAACCATTCGTGACAAAACTAATATAATATCAAAAATATATATTAATATATGAACGTAAAAAAGGTGTTTAAAAAAAACTGTGCAGTAGGAGGGGTATCTGGTCCAGTACTGAGGGAACAATTTTCGTTCAATTTTCAAAACCAAGATGTCATTGAAAAGCTCTATATTTAAGTTATTTCAAGGAATTATTGTTATCGATTTCGATTTTCTGAAGTTTTTCAAATTTTGTTTTATCAAACTTTATTTTCATTTGTTTATAAACTATTAAAAAACGACAGATTTTTGTAAAAATTTTTTTGAAGTAAGCTCTTAGTCTGAGGTTTTGTTTTAAGCCAACATTTTAGATGCGAGAGTTAATTTTTGAGCTAGAGCAGTTTAAAAAATAATTAAAAGGAAACTATAGAATTTCTATAGTCCACAAAAATTTTCTAAAAATATTTCTTTTTAGGAAATCAATTAATATATTACACAGCTCGCTTTTTCATCAAACATGTTTTGATCTATGACGATCTGGACGAAAACTTTTCAACCTGTTTAGATTTTTAAATTTTTGACTCAAAACAGTGGTTGTAACAGAAAAATTATAAAACCTAGAAAGAAAAATTCAAGAACTTTCCAATGACATCTTAATTGTAAAAATTGAACGAAAATTGTTCCCTCAGCCCCGACCCCTACTGTAAAAAAAATTTGGGGACGCCCTTTATATATTAATATACATTTATTAATATATGTATATTAATAATTATAAAATACATAAAAGAAATAAACCCACCCTTCCCCGCGCTCTCAGTTCATGGATTCATTATTTATAAAATCATTCCAACCAAAGAAAAAATGATTTATTAAAGGGACTGTAACCATTATTTCAAGTGACCCTCCTGCAAAGATGTCGATGCCCGATTCACTACGGTACTCATAAAAGCTAGGTTTAATACTATGATACCAAAGTTTATAATTTTAAAACGCATTATTTGTTTCGCAACAAAAGTGACTTGCGCATTTCTACTGCAGGAAAACGTATAGAAGTTTCAGAATTAAACAGAGAAAAACAACATTATTGATTGGATGAGGGTTTCAAGGGTACAATTGTGAATCTGGCATTACCATGTTTACACCAGAGGAGGGTCACTTAAACAGAGCTGAAAACTCTAGAATGGTGGATATCAAGATTAATGCTTAGTCTCCTGAGTCCGAACTTAAAGAATTTGAGCCGTGGCTTAAATTTAAGTCACGGCTTAAATATGTTTGGTTCCATTTAAAATTGTATTCAATGTTTCAAGATTTAAACCGGCGTTTAATTGAAACCGGTTTTTAGTGGATTTTTGACGCGGCTCAAATTCATTAAATTCAGACACTGGTTTTACTAAACCCAAGATTATTTTAAAGAAGTTAAAAATTTAACCAATCAGCGTGTCATTAATGTTAAGATGTACTCTTTAACTATTAAAAACCGGTTTTGATTTCTGGTGTTGATGGTGTCATATCAGTTAAACTAAACAACAATTTAACGAACGTAAGTTTTGGATTAATGTTTATTAAGACTAACGTTCAAAATGACAGTAGTCCTAAAATATGTTGTTAATAATTTCATGTTAACATGATTAGGTTTATATTTGTTTAAATGTTCTAAATATCGTGAACAGCTGACTTTAATTCAATCGGATATTAGTCCAATCGATATAGCATTGTATCTGTAATTATTATAACGTAACTTTTATACAGTAGGAATATCCAAAAAGAGGATTAAAAAGAAAATCAAAAGTGTGTACATTGGATAATCAGATTAATCGATCAGAGGCCAAATTTAAAGAATTCAAGCCGCGGTTTAAATTTAAGCTGCGGCTCAAATATGGTTGGTTCCACTTAAATTTGTATTAAATTTTTCAAGATTTAAGCCGGCGGTCAATTAAAACCGGTTTTTGGGGAATTTAAGACGTGGCTTAAATTCAATAAATTCGGACACAGGATTAAGGATATCTCATTCTAAAGTTTTCAGCTCAGTTCGTTTAATCTTGTACTAAATTTTATTATCTTACGGGGGGAGGGGGGGTCTTAGTACCAAAAAACCAATTTAATTTGAACATAATTAAATAACTTTTATCCGATTCTGATAAGCTATGACTTTCCTTATCGATTAATATCGTAAATAACAATTTGTTCATCTTCTGCGCCAAAAAATCAGCGCAACGTTTTACAGTAAATATACTAAATTGTTATTTATCAAATCAATAAAATTTGTCATTAGTTTTAAGTATAGAAAATATTCAAATGAAAGAAACGTTTTAAAAATGGTAAAAAATTTTCCATAAAACGTATTTTTAAAACTATTTTTGCTTTTGCTTTTTCTTGGCGATAATATAATTTACTAGTATATCTCTCCCACTTAACAAGAAATTTCAAATTAAAAACTTTGAATAAATTCCAATAAAGGTAGTAAGAGGATTGAAAGAAATTAAATCCTGTAAAGTTTTTATATTATTTTAATTCCATTGATGCTAATAAAAAGTAATTAACAAGAAAAAATGAAATCGTGAATGAAAAATCTATTTTAAAGTTTAATAAAGCCTATTAAAAACATAAAACAGTTTTTATCAATAGAATAAAATCATTCAATAAATGAATTCATTAAAAGATTTTCTAATTATAATAGGACAGTGCACACGTTTTTGAGAAAAATATCCTTTTTATGTGTAAAATCGATTATAAAAAAAACGACAAAATTCGACAAGACATTGACAAAAATAGACAACAATTAATAAAATTTACAAATCTAATTATCTTTCAAAAATGTTTCTTTTTGGGCCTCATTTGCTACTTTTTGGGCCTCATTTGCTACTTTTTGGGCCTCATTTGCTCATTTGCTTCTTAAAAATTGGTAAAAACTTTATAGATAATATTCATTTTATCCAAAGAATAAATATTTGAAATAATTGCAAATGATCTCCATCAATTTTGGACGTCGCAATTTTGAAATTGCATAATAAAGAGTTTCAATTTATAATTGTTTTTACATGGAATATTAATATTAGTTAATTGACCATAACTGCTGCGCAAATGAAAGATGAAAGTCAGTACTTTACACGCATCCTTTTAATTTCCTAATCCTGGTTCTACAATAGTTTCCACGCTCAATTCACTTCCGGTGTACATCTAAACAAGAAACATATTAACGGGATTGTTTCCAAATTATCATAGCTGTTGCTAAACGATTGCTTCTCAAACTAGACGTAAAAAAAGTTAACAATCTTTTATGAAACTTTTTTTAAAAAAAAGATGCTTCCCGTTATTTTGATAACCGGCAAGAAAAGTTTTCAGAAAAAAGTCCTAAATTTTGGCACTAAAATACTTCTGAGGAAAATAAGTCCTTGAAATAAAAATAAAGTCGTACCATTTTGAGACTTTTCAGAAACTTTTTTTCTTGTGACTTTTTTAATAGATTCGTTGTTTTTAGATTTAAATTTGTTTTACTGTTTTAATTTCATGTGGTCTTCCATTGAAAGAAACAGATGGATATGTCTGATTCACAACAGTATCATTACAGGCTTTAAACCTTAGTCTGCTCAACAATGTGGAAGATAATTCTAGCTGGAAAATATTTGTTTTCCAAACTAGAAATGTGCAAGTCACTAAATAGAAACCACAAGTGGATATCTCTATTTTTGATGGGATAAAGGTTGTAAGTACCGAGTACCGGTGTACATCAGAGTCTCCGCACTAGAATTACATGAGAAGCAACTAGAATCTAGTACAATAGATGGTAACGAAGAATGTGTACATTCTCATTAAAGCTGTATTCTGACGTCACAAGTGTCCGTTCAGTTTTTGTGTCCGACAAAATTATTAATAATAGTGATAATTTTAGATCTTACAGTAAAGCAAGTGCAATTTGATGTGTTTTTTATTTTCTGTTTTTTTTCATTTTTTAATATTTATTATTAGAAAACATGTCAACGTACTTATGTGAGAAAATTTCCCTTTTCCTTGTTATATTTGATACTTGTGACATCGTGTACAATTGGTCCATTTCTCTGTTCCCATCTATTGAACTATAATCTATTTGATGAGGAGTGATTTGAAATCACAGTCCCTTTAACTATAAAAGACAAACCTGTGTTTTTGTATCGAATACAGTTCTGAAGACCTGAGACCCCTGGAATGTAACCGGGACTAGAAGAGAGTCTACTGAAGTTGTTGTGCTAACAAATGATCTAAAAAATTACAAAATTGTTTCATATGTTTTTTTTCCTAGATTTCCAAAATCATTTCAAAATTTGTATAAAATTCTCAGCACTGAGTTTTTAGACTTTTTGAATTTAAAAAACATATATTTATAAATTACTTTTTAGAAAATTCCAAGGTTTGGGAACTAAGCCAAAACATTTTTTTCATGGTAAGACTGGATGATTTTATCTAAATAAACTCATCGATCAAAATAAAAGTATTTTCACTTTTTTGATTTTAAACAAACTAGAAAAAATAAAATACCGGCAAAAACTTTTCGCACTTAAGACTACCCATTACAATGACATAAATAGATAATAAAAGAACAAAGAAAAAATGTTTCAATTTTTAAATAATCTTGAACGTTACTTTTCACATAGACATTTGAGTTCAATTTTTTTTTAATGTTTACTAATGTCACTAAGGATGAGAATGGTTCTGGTGTTGATCTTTAAGAAATTAGAAAACTACGTAAACACTAAATAAGTAAATCTGTAGAGGAAATCAAAATAAGTAAATCTGTAGAGTAAATACTAAATATGTAAATCTGTAGAGTAAATACTAAATAAGTAAATCTGTAGAGTAAATCTAAATATGTAAATCTGTAGTGTAAATCTAAATATGTAAATCTGTAGTGTGAATACTAAATATGTAAATCTGTAGAGTAAATCTAAATATATAAATCTGTAGAGTAAATACTAAATATGTAAATCTGTAGAGTAAATATAAATATGTAAATCTGTAGTGTGAATACTAAATATGTAAATCTGTAGAGTAAATCTAAATATGTAAATCTGTAAAGTAAATCTAAATATGTAAATCTGTAGTGTAAATCTAAATATGTAAATCTGTAGAGTAAATCTAAATATGTAAATCTGTAGAGTAAATCTAAATATGTAAATCTGTAGTGTAAATCTAAATATGTAAATCTGTAGTGTGAATACTAAATATGTAAATCTGTAGTGTAAATCTAAATATGTAAATCTGTAGAGTAAATCTAAATTCTGAGATAACTGCTAGATATTATACATTATTTAAATATTTAGTTTCAAGATAATCTAGCTTGAATTATAAATTAAAATCTTGCATGCTACTTTACTAAAGTTTAAAGATAAGTCAAGAAAATGTAGATTTCACTTTTTTAGCTGATGGAATGATCAGAATTTTTACCATTTCAAAATGACACATTGCTTTTTTTGCATAGTTAGATTTAGATCATCTACAGTGAAACCATTAATAACGAATACATCGAAAGAATTCATCAAATGTCGTATTCTTCACTTTCTGATAATGGAATGTTGCAGATATTTAGTTTTTTAAGTAAATGATTATATGGAACTCTTTAAAACTGTTCCCTCATATTCATGGATATTTATTTATTTTCGCAAACACTGAAATTTACGTAATATAGAATAAAACTCATTGAAAAATTGTCAAGACGACATTTGACATTGCCCTCTTTACACGGAGCTATTAGCTCGCAATCCATTTAAAGAAAAATATTAGTCCCTGGTGTGCGTGATGAGTTTAGTGTGTGGAGGTCCAGGTATTTGAGGTCCAACAAGTCCATTCTGGGATCCACCTAGTCCACCTAGTCCAGGGAGAAGATTGTTCCCAAGGATACCTGAAAGATTACGTTAAATTTAAGACAAAGAATTAAGTCTTTGCTCACTGTGATTATAAGGTTTCAAGATCTCACGCAAAAATCAATTAGGTTCACGCCTATTACCTGTCAAAGACTAAAGCAAAAAACAAGTGCTTTACAGTTCTAAAATGCACATGTCTTGAGCTATAGAAAAGCATGAGTAAGTTAGAGCTGTAAATCAAAACCAAGGCTTTGCGACACTTCAAAGCGGATTCTGTCTTGTAAGTTGATGCAACATTTCATAGCGGGCTAAATCTAGAATTGCTCGCCCCGGTCTGATGGTGAAGCTTTAGGAATGAGCTACGTAAAATAGAGACATTTCTGAAATTTCAAAATCCGAAAGTTAAATTAATTCTGTTTCAAAAATGATAGAATTTTTATGTTTAGTTTCAATTTTGCAATTAATTCGGTATTTCAAGCCATAGCTTTAAACGGTGATATATAAATCCGATGTGATGGGGGTGTAGTCCTACAGCTAAACAAATATTAGAAAAAGGTGACACGCAAAACTGTTAAATTTTGAATTAAATGCCCCCCCCCCCCATTTTTTTTTATAGTTTGAAAGCAATCGAAAAACGTTAATAAAAAATGGTGATGAATGAATCCTTTTATGAAGATTTCTTGTAAAATAAAAACTAAAGATGTGGGTAGAGCTGTATTCTACTCGTTGGCGTCCGCGTCTATAATCTGTATATATAATATAATCTGTATATATAATATAATCTGTATATGTATATATATATGTAAATATAATCTATTTCAGTTTTTAAACTTCACATTTTATTAAAAAAGAATTATATTTTACATAATCCTCCGAAGTCAAAATTCTTTGAACAAAATGTATATCTATATATATATAAATAGTAAGCTCTGTTTCTCTAAAAATTTTAATTTCAGGGGGTTGACTTTTGTAAGGAAAACTCTGGACTAAACTGGGTTCCCAATCTAGTTCTGTATAAGATACACTTCTTCCTTATATCAAGATTGGTGTGCCACGATTAAAACTGATGTAATGCATGATGCAAGGGAGGGGGTGCAGAGACGCCCAGAGCCCCGCAAAATGGTCTCCAAGCCTATGGATTTGCATATAAGTATCTAAAATGACATGGCCCTAGAATAGATATTATAGAAGTAACTAGTAATGTATAAAAATGTTAGAAAAAATATTTGATATTTGAATAGTTATGCAATGTTTTTTTATACCCAAGAAAACACTGCATAACTATTCATTGATTAAAATTTTCTTTAAAAATATTATTTATTACTTCAATAATATCTATTCTCACGTTTAGGTGCCGCGCCATGTCATTTTAAATACTCATCTGCGAATACGGAGGCTTGGAGATCATTTAGCGGGGCTCATGGCGGCCCTGCACCCCCTCCCTCAAGATGCAAGGTGTGCAGCTAGACGTTCGCACTTACACGTTATAATAAAAGAGTGTAGAGGCATTTCATCACAATAAAAACATGTTCATCTACCGTTGCAACATGGTGCAATTAACAACGATAAAGGGGCTGTTTAATCAAGAGTGACCACCCCCCCCCCTCCTTTAAAAGCTGCGTACTCTTTAAACACTTGTTTGAGATATTGTCGTTTTTGTTTTTTGAATCAGAGGTTAATTCTGAGAATTTTCTTCCTTGTCTCAGCTGCATAAATCTCAAAGATATCTACGTAATTTTTGCTCTATCCTTGTGATTTGGGAGGGTCAATTAAGATTAAACAACAATCATTATTAAACGTTAAACAAATAAAATTGTAATTTTAAAATGTATATGAAAATTAACACTCCCCCCATATGTCACAAAAAGAAAAATGATGGAGAAAAGACGACTTTTTAAATCATATTTTGTAAAATTGTTTTTACCTAGAAGCACATTTTGAAGAAGAGATCCAATATTAGAAATATCCGGAGTCAGACTGGCCTGTACATCAACATTTCTAAAAGAAAATAGTGAACACTCCCTTGGGACATACTGCCTGCAGCTTTCCACAGCTTATCTAATATTTATGTGAAGGGGGAGATCTTGGTTTCGGAAACGGGCGTAAAATCAAATAGATAACCAAATACAATAGGTGGCAACAGAGAAATGGAACAATTATACATGACGTCACAAGTGTCAAATATAATATGGAAGACAACATTTTGTCCATTATTTGACATGCTTTCCACGATTAAATAAAAAGTGTAAGAACAGAATATATGACAATGCCCAATTTGCAAAGGTACCATTGAAAGCTTTGTGTGATCAAAGATGAATTAAATATATCAATTTGTTTGTTTCTTATAACTGTTTATTGTATTTTGTGAGTTTTCTTCAAAAGTGGATAACGCGCGCATTTCTTGCTTAAAAGAAACAATGGAGAAACTCACAGAAATATTTTTGCGTCAAAGAGGGTATTATTCACATTTTTGATCAGATTAAGGTTTCAAGGGTACCATTGTAAATCAAGCATTGTCCATCTGCAATCTGCATGCATGGAGGACCACTGGAAACTACGCTTACAGTCTTTATAAAGAGGTAAGATCAATATATTGGGATAGTATATCTATCATCAAATAGAGGAACAGACCCTTAAAACATGTTTACCTGACGGTAACAGTCTGTACATTGTATATAGTTGAATACTCGAGTGTATTTTCCGTGTTCCTTTAACAACAAAAAAATGCAAAATGATAAAATAATTTCAAAAATAAAAATTGTAACAAAATGATAAAATAATCATGATATTAATGATGATCATAAAATGATTCTCATAATAATAATAAGATATTAGAAAATAAATAAAAATAATTGAAACTATATCAACATTAATCACATTTTAATTGTCATCAAAATGAAATTGAAATTGAAATCATAAAAATTAAAAGTTTTTAAATCAATAAAATAATTATAATTTTGTTTGCCTCGGTCCTCTATTAAACCCGGTGTCTGAAACCTGAATTCAGAGATTATACAGATAGGAATAGTAGTGAGTTGGATAATCAGAGATTACACAGATAGGACAAGAGAGTTAAATTAGACAGACAGGACAAAAGAATTAGCTAATTAGAAATTTTACAGATAGGACAAGAAAATCAGCTTATCGGAGATTTTACAAATAGGACTAGTGAATTAGTTAATCAGAGATTAAACAGATAGGACTAGTGAGTTGGCTTATTAGAGATTATACCGATAGGACAAGAGAGTTAGCTAATCAGAGATTATACGGACAGGACAAGAGAGCTAGCTAATCAGAGATTAAACAGATAGGACTATAGTGAAATAGCTAATCAGAGACTATGCAGATAGGACTAGTAAGTTGGCTTATCAGAGATTATACCGATAGGACAAGAGAGTTAGCTAATCAGAGATTATACAGATATGACAAAATATTTAGCTTATTAGAGATTATACAGATAAGACAAGAGAGTAAGTTAAACCATAACATATCCACGGAGAAAACTTTTCATCTAAAGAAGTAATGTTTACGATCATTATAGTGGGTTGGCAGAAAAAAGAGAAAAATTATATTTTGAAAAGAATTAGCTAAATACAAAAGCTAAAGATTAATGCTCTCCAAAGAATAGAAAGAATAGAAAATTTCCTCCACAAAAATGTTTGAACAGAAATGTTTAAAATACGTAGAAAAGGAAATTTTAATTTCAGAAAATAGAAAGAAAATTACAAAAAGTTAATAATTAATGGCTAAGAAAGTTTAAAGAAATGTTTTAAAGATAGACAAAATAGAAACATCATAGAAATTTGTAGACAAATTATCAACGATTAGAGTGGAATTTACTAGAAAAATATGTAAAACGGCCATTTTGTTGTACTGTTTCCATACTGCAGGTGTACTTCACATATTTATGCTATATAACCTTTTGGGCCCTGGAACATCATTTTATAGAAAATCTAAAATTAATATTAAAAGAAAACCAAATTATGAAATAGGCTGGTTTTATAATTGACCAATGATCATTTCAAATAGACTCTATGCCTTTCACTTTACAAAAGATGATTTTCCCGTTATAACTATAAATCAAATGATGTTTTTTATTCACCTAATTCATTTTTTAAAGTTTATTTAACAGTTTTAAAAAATTCGAAATTGAAATGGATAGTCTAGGGAACATACTGTATTAATGTAATCTACTGCATATAATTTGTGAACATGATTTGTACACTTTGAAGTCCCTTTCAGGCTGAAAGGGACTGAAAAAATTCATACCGAGGGATAGTCTAAATTCCACTCTAATATATATTCTATTCTCTTTGCAAATTATATAGAATATATGAAAGAACATCTATCATAATAATTCCTGCCTGAACTGTGGTTCTAGTAGGATGGATAGCATCGTACAGTGTCTCCTGGGATAAAAATAAATAAATAAACAGTACTTCAAGATAAATTATGTTTTACGTTAATAATAGATTTATTAGTAAAAATCATATCGAACTATTTTTAAAGAGGACATTTCAAAGAAATAAATTTTTGTAGATAGATATAATTAAAGTTCTTAAATATGAAAATTCAAGATTAGGATATTTTATATATATTCTATGTAATTTAATGTCTATAAAATGTCCTGTCTATAAGATGTCGTTAATTATATGACGATCGTTTTTTGTTTCGTTTTTTAATCGTTTTCAAACGATCGTTTCGTTTTTGAAAAAAAACGATTGTTTATAAAAACGACACACTCGTTTTTTAAAAATAATTATTGACAATTATGTTAACGATCGGAAACAAAACGACGAACTTAATAAAAACGGTCGTTTTCGGAAAAAAATATCGTTTTTGAAGAAAAAAAATACATGTAACTTTATTGAATGTCGTCGCGGGGGACCTAAAACTTCTTGATATTTTTTTTTAAAAACTACTCAATGATAAGTACAAATGCCCTTCAGATCGGTTTCCTCTCTTAGTTAACGATCGTTAACGAAGGGTCGTCGTTAACAATCGTTAGCGAAACGTGGATTTTTATAAAAACGATCGTTTTGTAAAACGACCATTTTAAAAAAACTAACTTTTTGAAAAAACGATCGTTTCGTTTTTGATTTTTCGTCGTCGTTTTCATAACGAAATGATCGTTTTAAAAAAAAAATGAAAACGTTAACATCCCTACCTGTACACCATATCCGAAAGATGTATGTACGTTAGCAAATATAACTGTACTGTCTTCTATGTTTGTGGATTGCAACGACCTAATACTCACAGTCTAAACAACAACAAAAAATTTATTTTTAAAAATGAAGATACATTAATCTATTATGCAGATAAAAGAAATGTAATTATATACACAAGTTATCTATGTTTGTACATTTTTATACATTTGTATATATATGTATATGTATATATATATATATGTTGTCTATAGCCGGCCAAACGGCTGGACCGATCGGGCTGAAATTTTGTGTGGACACTCAGGGGTGGCCGGGGGGTGTTTTAGGCTAAAAAAATTCGAAATGTTTAAAGAATTTTTTTAAATTAAAAAAAATATATTCCATGGGCAACGCCGGGCCCTTCAGCTATTAGTCTTTATACAGTGAACCCCAGAAAAACTAGACCCAAATTAAGACTTTGAAAATTCATTGTACAGGAAAGACAACATTTGTGCAGTTATACAAACAGACCTATTTTACTTTAAAAAGTGATTTATATATAGCTTACTACAGGTTCTCACTGTACAATAGTGGAAAAGTTATTTATATAGCTTATTACAGGTTCTCACTGTACAATAGTGGAAAAGTGATTTATATAGCTTATTACAGGTTCTCACTGTACAATTGTGGAAAAGTGATTTATATAGCTTATTACAGGTTCTCTCTGTACAATTGTGGAAAAGTGATTTATATAGCTTATTACAGGTTCTCACTGTACAAT
>NW_019397419.1:44134-53948 GCF_000591075.1 Eurytemora carolleeae
ACTAGTTGTATATGTATCAATGAATAAGGATTTTGTTTAATCTCCTTACTCTACCTGTAGACTAGTTGTATATGTATCAATGAATAAGGATTTGGTCTCTAATCCATCCAATACTGTGAAGATAGTTTTGGCTGCAACCTAAAAATATTCAAAATATTATTAAAAAATATGGGGGTGAGATTTGTAGGCTTTTTGAAAGTCTTTCCAAGGGACTGTAATTCCTTTGATCTTGACTCTACGATTAGCAACAGTTTACCGGGCAAAAGCTTTTTGATAAAATTAGGTTTCCAGGGCGCTTTGCGCTCATCTCCAATTTTGACTTTTAATTGTTGTTCTTTTATCGAGTAAAGTAGATATACAGATTTCCCAGTGTAGAAAGCAATTAATACTCTTTTTCTTTAATTGAATCTGCTTTTGAGCAGAAGAATAAGATAAAGATCATACGAACTTCTTCTGGTAAGTGAACTTGGGATACTCCATATTTCCTAATTTGTACCAAGGAGTATAGAATAGAAGGGAGATGCAACTGACGCCGCCCGCCCTACCATATAATTGTGCATGCTTTGCAGGCGGTACTTCATTGGAATACGAAATATTTGTCTGATGTACAATTACCGCGTATACAATAACCTGTTCTGAATATTTCTTATACAAATGGAGTACCGTCTGCAAAGCATGTATAATCATATGGTAGGGCGGGCCGCGTCAGTTGTATCTCCCTTATATTCCATACTCCCTGCTTTGTACAGTGTTTAACAAACCTGATGAGTAACAAGGATAAAGTCGTCTTTCTCTGGTTTTGAAGACTGAATATTTGTATCTTCATACTCATAGAGATGCTCATTAGGCTCTATTTCATCTTCTTCAATTGGCCTAAACAATACAAAAATATTTAGAAAATTTAAATGTGCCATTGTAAATTAAAATATTCGGTTTTTAAAGTTACTTCTTTGCTTTACAGTACGTATACTGACGACGTACAAAAGAACCAGTTTTGTCAATAAAAATCCTCTAAATTACTAAAATCATAAACATTCAGGATATAAAATTGTTTAAGAAATAAACAGGGAGAGAGTTCAAAACTTCACATACCTAGCTTAGCTCATTTTTGTTGACAGTTTTTTTTAATGAAAAATATATTTTTACCTTGGTTTTGTAAAATATATTTTACCTTGGTTTTGTAATTTTTATATAAGTTTCTAGTGTTAACAAGCTTTTTTCGAATTCCAAGTTAACATTTGTAATGAAAAAGAAGCTTTTTTAATTGAAAGCTTCTATTGACTTCTATATTTATGTGTATCCATGCTTTTATCAGCTTGATAAAAAATTAAAATTTAATTCTAAAGTCGTCTTCATTGTATTCATATAATAGCCTACCAACGTATAATAATATATTGATATAATAACAATAATGATAACAATATTAATAATAATATAAATTCACCTGATATTCTTTAATCTTAATTCTTGGAACACCTGGAATTAGATTTTTCTTTGGAAATTTGACTCGGAACACCTAGAATTGAAGTATTAATGATGGGTGCTTAGTTTCGGAAAACTAAATCTTACTGTTCCAAAGCAAATCATTTCTGATTTACAACAGTACCCTTTCATCTTTATCTGAACATTAATTAGGAAAATTTCTTCGTTTTTCTAGCTTAAAATTTTTTTCTTGGGAAAAACACAGATAACCCATTGTCAAAAATCAATTTTCAAAGTTAATAACTTGGACATGTAGCAAATGCCTTGCTCTAACAAATTCTCTAAAGTCTGTAGCAGCCCGGGTATAACATTCTGTATTCTTCTGTTTGTATCGTTGAAGAGATACAACTCACTCTAGAACTCAATGTTTTACAATAATGCTTCAGTTTGTATCATTCCAGATACCACGTTATATGTATTCTTCTGTTTGTATCGTTCAGATACAACTCGCTCTAGAACTCAATGTTTTACAATAATACTTCAGTCTGTATCAATCCAGATACCACGTTATATGTATTCTTCTGTTTGTATCGTTCAGATACAACTCGCTCTAGAACTCAATGTTCTACAATAATACTTCAGTCTGTATCAATCCAGATATGATGCTATATGTATTCTTCAGTTTGTATCGTACAAATACAACTCGCTCTAGAACTCAATGTTCTACAATAATACTTCAGTCTGTATCAATCCAGATACGACACTATATGTATTCTTCTGTTTGTATCGAACAGATACAGCTCGCTCTAGAACTCAATGTTCTACAATAATAATTATTCAGTCTGTATCAATCCAGATATGATGCTATATGTATTCTTCAGTTTGTATCGTACAAATACAACTCGCTCGAGAACTCAAAGTTCTACAATAATACTTCAGTCTGTATCAATCCAGATACGACACTATATGTATTCTTCTGTTTGTATCGTTCAGATACAACTCGCTCTAGAACTCAATGTTCTACAATAATACTTCAGTTTGTATCATTCCAGATACCACGTTATATGTATTCTTCTGTTTGTATCGTTCAGATACAACTCGCTCTAGAACTCAATGTTTTACAATAATACTTCAGTCTGTATCAATCCAGATATGATGCTATATGTACAGATAGTGTTAACACGCAGTATATAGGTATGTTTAGGTTTACAAATATGGGGTTTACTACTATATTTACTGCAGACATCTTATTTTATTTTTGATCATTTTAAGGGAAACCTTTTCATAGAAATGAAAGATCACGTGAACTTACGTGTACACAGGTTATAATGCAATTAAAGTTATTTCAGAGGTGTACGCATCTTTCATATTGCAGTGTACTGTCTCTGGGCGGTAATGTAAACACAAGATGAATGTCAAATAAAAAATTAATGAAATATTCTGATCATAGGAAACTATTATGTGAATTATCAAAATTATGAAAATTCAATGCTTTTATCCGATCCGAACACTGATGCACCCATTCTTGTTTACAAATTCCGCCCAGAGAGAACTAGTTTCAATATGTACGCAGAGTATACGCAACTGATATTAACTTTCCTTGCAATATAACCTTGCGTGTTCACATCCATTTCCATCGAATGAGATTTTTGCACTTTAAAAAAACTTAGTTTATATTTATCTACCTTCTTTCTTATTTTTTGTTTCAAATATAGTGAAGAAACTAAAATATTTATTTACCTTTTTTTAATTTTTGTTTCATATTTATTTTAAAAAACTAAAATATTTAGCTACCTGTTTTTCATTATTTTTTGTGTCTATTTCAACCCTTCTGTTTTCGGATTTGGTTGAGCTTGAACCCCTAACAGAACTTTCTGCTCTTATACTATTCCTAGATAAATCAGAATGCGTTCCTAATTTTTGCAGATAGAAACTTTGCTTTCATGTCAAAATTCTGGTAAAGGAGTTGAGTCTTTGCCACAAATCTGATTTTTAATCCCCAAAACTTGATTTTCCAACTAATAATGAATGAAAGATTAAAAAACTAGATATGAAAAGTTTTTCATTATCAGGTTTCAAAATTATAGGGATCAGAAAATTCGACTCAACTTCTTTTGTGTAATGAAGATTTTAAATTACATTTAATGATATAAACAAAAAAATATAAAGCTTCTAAGAAAAAAAGACAAATTGATTTCCGTGCAGTCGACTCTGAACACTGAAGTAGGGTTCCAGCGAACAAAAACCTTTGCAAAAAAATGTAATAAAATGAATTAAGCGAAAAATGCGAAAATAATGCTAAAATACTTTTCGCGAAAATTTTGTTCGCTAAAAATCGCGAAAAAATAAACCAGAATGGTTGTAGCTGCAACCATTAATTGCTCAACAAAACTTGTAAAATGCTTTGCTCTGAGAGCTCAGCATTAGAAGTTTTAATAATAAATAATTTCTCTTCCATATTTTTATTCGCAAAGTTTTTGCATTTTTTCTCCAGGAATTTTCGCATTTTATTTTTCTCGAGCGAAGGAAATGCGAAAAATGCGAAATTTTCGTAAACGATTTAACCTTTTCGCTGGAAAGCCTACTCTAAAGTCTCTGTATCTTATATTGATATTAGATACTACTCCTGAAGATGTAAATATTTATGAGTTCTTCTAATTTCAATCTAAGAAAAGAAAGTTTCTTGGAAAAGTTTAATGAGATCTGTCCATCATTGACCAACACAAAATAATAAAGAAATTCTACAAATAAAATTTCGCGGAATTAGAGTTAAACAAAAAGAAGAGCGCTTAACTTTAAAGGAACTGCATAAGCATAATACTAAGTAACCCTCCATGCAAAGATTGCAATGCCTTAAACCTCTCTCTGTTCAACAATGTGGAGATAATGTTGTTTTTCTGGCACAAAAAGTGTTTAATTCTCATAATTTATGCATTGCTTCTTAAAATAAAAAAATGTGCAACTCAATTTTGCAGAGAAACCACAAATGCAAACATAAACTACTCAGACAAAGATATACGGGTAACGTTAAAAATCGACATGTTTGCAAGTAAGGTCATTTGAAATTATGCATAATTTTCTTTCGACAGCGCAGTTAACTATAAATAGAATATTAACGTAGTTTTATGAATATTTTCCACAGCTCTTCTATTTATATGATTACATCTTTTCATTCTACATATATCTTAAAATATTCATATTCTTTACCTTTTTTGTAGAAAGACATTTTAATCACAAAAAAAGTATATTTCGAAACTGAAGCAGAATGACACGAATACTGTTGTATATAATATAAGATATCAAACGCATCTTGCCTTTCCAAAGTGTGGTCTGCCTTTTTTGTACTTCAAAATTGACGACAAATTCAAGCGAGGAAGTAATAACTCGGCTCAAATTATGAATTTTCAAATCTTTTTATCTTTGTAACCCAACATTGTAGACTTTTGATATTTCTATAAATTCTGTTGGATTAAATAATCTAAATTTGAAATATCAAAGGTTTACACCATCAGGTTGCAAAGATTTTTTCTCACCTTGAGTATTCCCGCCCTCTAGCACCCAATGAAGATGACCTCGTATTATCCGTGACCTCCAGCGACCTCGGGTTAGATCTTGGCTCTTCTTCTGACCTGGCTGTAGGCTGAACAACTAGCCTTGATCGCCCTCTCTAAAGTATAATGATAATAATAATAATAATAATAATAATAATAATAACAATAATAATAATAATAATAATGTAATGAACCTGTCTGAATGTATCTGGTTCCTCCGCCCTAGTCTCCGCCGAAACACTCGGCTCCGAGGCGGATACTCGAGATCTTAATCTTGACCTCGACCTTGAACGAGGGCTAGCCTCGAACTTTACCTCCGGACTGACCTCGGTCGACCTCGAGTTTGTCTGGTCGACCTCAGCAGTTCGAATTCTTGTCGACAAATCTGAATATCTTTGTCGAACAACTGTTCGTCGTTGAACTTGAACTTGATCCGACATATCGGGCACTTGTCGAATATTTGAATCCTCACTGATTGATTCCGAATATTCGTCGGCCGAATTTTCCCGACGAATTTCATTTATATTTATTCGTCGTCGGGCGGAACCACCGCGCTCCAAATACGGAGCTTCGACTCGTTCTGAAGAAGAGGTATGACGTTCCGACACTCCTCTTTCGAAATACGGAGTTTCGTCGAATGATCTGTCTCTTTGAGTAACATCACTACTGATTCTGAAATGATAATTAAAGATGTTAAAAGAAAAAAAAAACTTTTTTAAAGACCATTCTCATGGTTTATTATATTATTATATATCAACTGCGTGTTATTTTTGGTTTGTTTCTTATACAGGACTTGGGGTTGCCACTGTACAGGAAGGGAACAATATTGTAAAGTAGCTTCAACAGTTTTATGGATCTCACTGTATTATTTTACCTATTTTTATCCTCGTTACTAGAGACTTCAGATGCCACCTAGAAAATATAAACGATCAAACATTTTAGGATAATATTTAGTTGATAGAAATGGGCCTTTTTTCAGGAATAAAATCAAAATCTAGATTGTGTTTACTATCGGGTTTTTTCAAAAATGAATCCAAACCCAGACAACCACTGCAGTAGCAGTGGTGGGGAGTGGAAAGAGTGGACGTCCCCCTCCCTGGAAAATTGGGTGGATGCCCCCCCCTCTGGAAAATATAGGGGTGCAATTTGATTTTCAAGAATCTTTTTTTTTAAATGTTTACCCAAGGCGCCACTTATTCTCCCAAATTAAGATTTTTACAAAAATATATAAAAATCCAAAATTTAGTATAACATGTTTCCCCTCCCATCCCCAGCTTATCATTGTATTCATATAAAAATTGCCGAATTCCCTGTATAAATGCAATTATTGGCCGAGGGTGATATGAAAAAATGTCCCGTTAATCACGTGATTATGTAAATATCAATGTTTAATACCTGATTAATTATAGGTCGTCTTTGTCTCGCTCGCTGGTTTACCACAATATCTCTTTGAGCTAAAAATAAAAAAAAATTATTTTCATTTTGATAAACTTTTTTCCCTCATTTTGTACTATCTTGTTTTATTTCTTTATTGGTCTTGGATGCCGTCATCTTTCTTAGAAAAATCTGTAAATCTACTTTCACTTATTCGATTTTCTATCTGTCTACCTGTCCCTGTGTATTATTTATCTTTCTCTCTATCACTCTACCTTTCTATCTGTCTATCCATCTCTTTGTTTTTTTGTCTATCTGTCTATCTGTCTATCTGTCTATCTGTCTATCTGTCTATCTGTCTATCTGTCTATCTGTCTATCTGTCTATCTGTCTATCTGTCTATCTGTCTATCTGTCTATCTGTCTATCTGTCTATCTGTCTATCTGTCTATCTGTCTATCTGTCTATCTGTCTATCTGTCTATCTGTCTATCTGTCTATCTGTCTATCTGTCTATCTGTCTATCTGTCTATCTGTCTATCTGTCTATCTGTCTATCTGTCTATCTGTCTATCTGTCTATCTGTCTATCTGTCTATCTGTCTATCTGTCTATCTGTCTATCTGTCTATCTGTCTATCTGTCTATCTGTCTATCTGTCTATCTGTCTATCTGTCTATCTGTCTATCTGTCTATCTGTCTATCTGTCTATCTGTCTATCTGTCTATCTGTCTATCTGTCTATCTGTCTATCTGTCTATCTGTCTATCTGTCTATCTGTCTATCTGTCTATCTGTCTATCTGTCTATCTGTCTATCTGTCTATCTGTCTATCTGTCTATCTGTCTATCTGTCTATCTGTCTATCTGTCTATCTGTCTATCTGTCTATCTGTCTATCTGTCTATCTGTCTATCTGTCTATCTGTCTATCTGTCTATCTGTCTATCTGTCTATCTGTCTATCTGTCTATCTGTCTATCTGTCTATCTGTCTATCTGTCTATCTGTCTATCTGTCTATCTGTCTATCTGTCTATCTGTCTATCTGTCTATCTGTCTATCTGTCTATCTGTCTATCTGTCTATCTGTCTATCTGTCTATCTGTCTATCTGTCTATCTGTCTATCTGTCTATCTNCAACATTTTGAACATTCGCCAACATCTCCTCTCGTTATTTATCTGTTATTTACATGTTAAAGGAATTGAAGGCGTAATTTCAAGTGATTAGTAAAGTGGCATGTCCAATTCACAACGTTAACCAGTTCTCTACCCTGAGCTGGAAACTTTTGAATGATGGATATCGGGATTAATGCTTGATCCACTCTTTTTCTTAATCTCGAGATTAAATAGTACTTGTTTTCCTCTTCTTATTAATCTCCAGATTAATTATCCTGTTCTCTCCCCTGTTCTCTCCCCTGTTCTCTACCCTGTTCTCTACCCTGTGCTCTACCCAGTTCTCTACCCTGTAGGCTGCGTCCACTGCACACTGTGTACACTAGACCTGCCAGTATCAGTAAATATATGCACAGTACGATTACACGAGACTGGCCGGTACTATTAAACGCTTGTACCGTTAGGATCATGGAATAATTGCAATCTGATGTAAACTGTTCCATCTGTGGTAATGACTAATCTATGAATTTGAGTAAAGTTTACAGAATACTTTTACCTAATAAGATCACGCACAGTAAATATTGTTAAGCTTAATAAAACATGAAATTGTAATGACGATTTTAAACTATGCATAGTCATGAACATGAATTATGTATACCTAGTAAGGAGAGTGGCGCCTTAAAGGGACAGTAAGCGTAATTTCAAGTGACCCTCCATCCAAAGATGGCAATGCCCGATTTACAATGGTACCCTTAAAAGCTTTGTCCGATCTCATAGGAATTATAGCTATCTATGTTTTTGTATCTTTAAACAATTTGTCACAAAGTAACAGTTTTCAATCTTTTTCTTTTCCGATATGAGTAGAAATTAACTTTTGCATTTTCTTTATTTTTAAATTTTTTCTAAAAACTTCCCATACTTCTCATTATTGTGACCCATTTTTGGCGTACTGTAGTAGTGTTAAGTAAACAACCGGTTTTTTGGCTTAACTGTTTTAATCTTCTGATGCAGTTGCAATTATGGGTTTATTAGATTTGCAATCTGTCTATCTGTCCATCTATCTATCTATCTGTCTGTCTGGGAAAAACCTACCTAAAACTATCCCAATGTATAGAAGAATGTGTAGTATGCTCGATCTCATTGTGTTCGTTCTTCAAGCTGTCTGCCTGTGTTCCACTGAAAGCAAACCCAATTTAATGATCATGCATTTGCAAAAGTGCGATAATATCTTGTTTGGTGCGCATGATGACTGTTTGTGTGATTACTGTTTGGTGTGATTACTGTTTAGTGTGATTACTTTTAAGTGTAGTTATCATTTAGTGTGATTACTGTTTAGTGTGATTACTGTTTATGGTGATTACTGTTACTGTCTCAAAATTAATTTGAAAATAAAAAGTTTGACGATTCCATCAAATTCGTAAGTAAATATAAAAAAGTTTGTTGCAAAAAACTGGTTTAGATCCACTTGTTTTACTCCTTTCCATGCAATGTTTGCATTAAGAGCATTCTTTTCGATCAGAAATATTTCAGGCTTAACAGAGAAAATTGAGATGGTTTTTGTCTGCAAGAAATTGGTTTAAAGGGACTGTAAGCGTAATTGCTAGTGAACCTCCATACAAAGATGGCAATGTCCGGTTTCCAATTGTATCCTTCAAAAGTTTAATTCTGATGATTAATTAATGTGTTCCTGCTATAGAAATGCGCAAGTCACTTTTGTAGAGAAACCAATAATGAAAATAATCAGTTTTTAAAATTATTAACACGGATATCTAATTCATACTTGATCTAACAAAACTGATACCGTTGCAAATCGTGCATTGCCATGTTTGCATGGAGGGTCACTTAAAAATACGCGTACAGTCTCTTTAAGAAAAGTAAACAAATGTATTCGGAAATTGTATCCAACATTTTGAACATTCGCCAACATCTCCTCTCGTTATTTATCTGTTATTTACATTTTAAAGGAATTGAAGGAAATTGTATTCAACATTTTGAACATTCGCCAACATCTCCTCTCGTTATTTATCTGTTATTTACATGTTAAAGGAATTGAAGGCGTAATTTCAAGTGATTAGTAAAGTGGCATGTCCAATTCACAACGTTAACCAGTTCTCTACCCTGAGCTGGAAACTTTTGAATGATGGATATCGGGATTAATGCTTGATCCACTCTTTTTCTTAATCTCGAGATTAAATAATACTTGTTTTCCTCTTCTTATTAATCTCCAGATTAATTATCCTGTTCTCTACCCTGTGCTCTACCCTGTTCTCTCCCCTATTCTCTACCCTGTTCTCTACCCTGTGCTCTACCCAGTTCTCTACCCTGTGCTCTACCCTGTTCTCTACCCTGTTCTCTACCCTGTTCT
>NW_019397419.1:54098-56947 GCF_000591075.1 Eurytemora carolleeae
TGGACATATTTCACCCGTCCTTGAATAAGATCTAAACGGGGAACATCTTATGATTAAGCCATCAGGTGTCCTAAATACTAAAACTTTAAAGAGACCGTTGGCATAATTTTAAAGAACCTTGGAAAAGTTAAAGTCCTTCGTCGGATTTACATTTATCAAAATTACGAAAATATTCAATTGTTTCATTAGAAAATTGATAATTTTAATTTGAAAAGAGACCGGCGGAGTGCGGAATCATACAGTAGATACAAGGAAAGAAATTGACATAATTAATGTTTTTTCAAATATTTATAGATTTATTGGATGAATCAAGGAGGTCGTAACTCTTTAAATAAAGTTTACTCAAAGTTTCTTCCCCAGTTCAGCTTTAATTTCGATCCAAAATTCTTCAAATAATATCAAAAATCTTGAAAAAGGTTTTTCATCAAAGTATGTTTTTTTTAAAACATGAATTCAAATTTTTAGATTGTTTCAACTCTGTTTACAATATGCAATAATAAGGAAGATATTTTGAATATTGAATGTATTTTGTTTGGACTAAACAGCCTCTAGATACTATTTTATACTCACGGGTTAATGAGATCAATACAGGGTGTTTCAGAAAATATGCAGCTGTTGGAAACATCAAAGAATGAATATGAAGATATTTCCATTAGAAACATTAAAGGTAACATAATTTTAGCTTGAAATAAGGTTAAAAGGGCTGTAAACGTTATTTCAAATAACTCTCCATGCATGGATGGCAATGCCCGATTTACAACAGTTACGGTACCTGTAATAGCTTTGTCTTCAAACTGTTTATTTTCATTTGCGGATTTTCTACAAAAGTGACTTGCGCAGTTCTTGCATAAAAAAAAGAATAAAGAAATTTACAAAGTAAACCTTTTAAACTTAGAAAATCGACGTTATCATCCAAATTTTTGATCAAATAATGGTAATGATACTGTTGTAAATCTTTGTATGGATGATCACTTGAAATTACGCTTACAGTTCCTTTAAAGCAGCACTCTTTATACTAGGTAGGTATTCAGTCAATTCATGTTCATGACTATTGACTATGCATAGTTTAAAGTCGTCATTACAATTTCATGTTTTATTAAGCTTAACAATATTTACTGTGCCTGATCTTATCACAGGGTGTCCCACATCATATTAGACCGAGAACGGGTCTAAATTACGATTTTAGGGACTAATTAGAAAATTTCATTAGAATTAATCATTTTGAAAAATAACATAAGGTTTATATAAGAATTTTCTTGCGGAAAATGATAAGTTTTTCGAGTATTAAGGGTTTATTTTGGTGTTAAAGATTGGAGATAATCTAATCTGATATGGGACGCTCTGTAGGTAAAAGTGTTCTGCAAACTTTACTCAAATTCATAGATTAGTCATTACCACAGACTAGACAAAAACAGACCGCTGATAAGCTTTCACGGGCTGGACTAATTAGGTAGTGGTAAATTTTGCATAGAGAGGGTTACTTGAAATTACGCTCACAGTCCCTTTAATGGGTGCCACTACAAAATCTGGAATTTTTTACATTTAGCATGAAATTAGGGATTCCAGCGAACAAAAACTTTCTCGAAAAAATGCGGAAATGTTCGTTCGTATTTCGCAAAAAACTGGAATTCTCTGCTCTCAGAGCTCATGGCATTAGAAGTTTGATTATATCATAATTAATATTTTCTCTTCTGATTTGTTCGCAAAATCTTTGCATTTTCCCTCGAAATTTCTGACGATTTCCCCTTTTTGCCAGAAACCCCACATAAAAAACATTCTGTGCTAATCTAAAAATAAAAATTTGTTTTTCACAAAAAATATTGTTCTTGGGAATTAAGGAATTTGGAAAAACACTGCAACCCAAAACTTATTTTTTAATTGATTGTGTTTGAAAAGATATGGTGTATGGTTATTGTATTAATTGATAGAATAATTTAAAACAGTCGTTGTTTTGTTTAAAGCCAATTAAGAAATGGTAAAATTGTTAGTTATCTTTGGTTGGTCGGGGTTTATATTTTTCCGATAAAATAAAAAGAATTGGCCCTTTTTTAAACAGAAGAAAACTTGTTAACCATATAATATTATCTTTTCTAAATCTTAAGATGACATGTATATAAATGATTTTTTTTCACAAATACACAAACGACCAGAAAGCTATTTCAAACTAGTATTTTTCTGAAATAAGTTAACTAAAGCGATAAAGAATATTTTTACTATTTTCAAAGCTTGAAAGGCGTGAAATATTCTAATATTCTGCACCCCTATTATTTAGAAGATTGAATTACCGTAATACTATTTAAAAACTAGCACCGTAATACTTTTCTAAAACTAGCACCGTGATACTATTCTAAAACTATTTTAAAACTATTTCAAAACTATTTCAAAAACGATTAGTTTGAGTGTGCTTTGTTTAATGTTTACTGTATGCTTTTGAACATAAAAGTAGAAGTAGCAACAACTGAAAGGCTTTGAGGTTAAAACTGTTTTATCTTAAATAGGCCTTGGTGCATTACCGAGAAAACATTTTAAGAAGGCAATGACCGATTCACAACGGTACCCTAAAAACTTTGAACAATAGTGAGGAAGATATTTTCGTTTTCTTAGCTTAAACAGAGTTTAATTCTGATATTTTTTAGTTGTTTCGGTAGGAATAATCCGCAATTAAAAAATAACGACGATTTCATTAACGTTTTCTCTTATGAAAAACACAAGACTCGTTAAAGATTGAAAATACTATTTAATGACTTAACTAGTTCTGATTTAAATCTTGTTTCGACCGAAGAGTTGGAATAAATCAAAACTCTTCAGCTTTGTTGCCACACCTCTTTCTATAGTTCAACCCCCTCTAC
>NW_019397419.1:57337-125270 GCF_000591075.1 Eurytemora carolleeae
GCATATTGTCCTATTACGTCTACAGTCCCATTAAGGACTGCATATTGTCCTATTACGTCTGCAGTCCCTTTAAGGACTGCATATTGTCCTATTACATCTACAGTCCCTTTAAAGACTGCATATTGTCCTATTACGTCTACAGTCCCTTTAAGGACTGCATATTGTCCTATTACATCTACAGTCCCTTTAAAGACTGCATATTGTCCTATTACGTCTACAGTCCCTTTAAGGACTGTCTATTGTCCTATTACGTCTACAGTCCCTTTAAAGACTGCCTGTTGTCCTATTACGTCTACAGTCCCTTTAAGAACTGTCTATTGTCCTATTACGTCTACAGTCCCTTTAAGGGCTGTCTATTGTCCTATTACGTCTACAGTCCCATTAAGGACTGTCTATTGTCCTATTACGTCTACAGTCCCTTTAAGGACTGCCTATTGTCCTATTACGTCTACAGTTCCATTAAGGACTGTCTATTGTCCTATTACGTCTACAGTCCCTTTAAGGACTGTCTATTGTCCTATTACGTCTACAGTCCCTTTAAGGACTGCCTATTGTCCTATTTATGTGTGATCAGTGATCTTTATTCTATTTTTAAAATGAAGGAAGTAAAACTGTTCGATCTGTTTAGGCATAATGTGCACGGGCGCAAGCTAACGTGCATGCCTGAGCGCATAAATTCGGGCCCAAAACCACGCCCTGTCTTAACCTAGCAGAATTAGAACCAAAGACAAAGTATACAGGAAGAACCAGAATCATCCTTTAAATAAAATATGTATTTTCGTTATGACTTACTAGCTTGGGAACCAAGCGCTACTGAGGCTACTAAAAGTTACTCCCGCCGNTGTTACACTATCAATGATATCATAATTAGTCTGTGCAGAGATTTACTGTTTAAACAGCCTGTAAAAAGGAGGTTATGTAAAACAGATGTATTCGGTGTTTACGATACCTACAAACTAACGTTAAACTTTTTAAAATATTATTTTAGTCTTTTTTGGGAGGGGGGAGGACATGGTGCCCATTTTTTCAACCTATCTTGTAAAAAGATTTTAAAACATTTCCGTCTTTTTTACTTTTAATTCTTCAAATGTTTTTTGACATGTGTTTGGGTGCGGTGTATAGTGATATTTTGATATTTGTTTAAAGGGAGTGTTTGCGAAAAATTAAAGGGGCTATAGGCTTTTGTTTTTTAAATAATATTTCGCTGGCGCTGGATTTTCAAACATTCCTGGAAAAAAACAGAATGTCGTCTTCATTATCAAAAATCCTCGAAACAGGAATAAATGTTTTCAAAGTAACTCTCAGGTCATAAAAAAATTAAAATAATATGAAATATCAACTATATATGAATGTGTCGAAAAATAATCGATGACTATTGGATGTAATATCTGAATGATTTGTTTGGAATTAAATTGATTTTTTACGATCCGAGTTGAATGTTGCAATTTTCTCCTGAGAGACGCAACAGATAGAAGTAAGAATAGTAGCGATCAAAAGCGCTTATATTTTACCGTAAACCTATACCCCCTTTCATTTTTCAAGAAAAATCCCTTTAATTACAAATATGAGAGGCATAATGTTGTAGAGAAAGGGATATTACGAAACAAAAAAGTAATTCAACTTGGTACACAAAATTGAATTGAAAAAAACTTAACAATTTTATCCAAATTGAAAAAATATGTTTTTTGGGGTCACCCTGTAGGATGCAGGAAATATTACGTGTTGGCAATCTACGCTAATTCATTCCACTGTTTCCTAATAGATCATCTACACAGCTACGGCTAAACTTATACAAACAGGGGGTATCAAAACAAGCCTAAAGAGACTGTAAGTTTAATTTCAAATGACCCTCTTTGCAAGGATTCACAACGGTTTTTTTGAAACCGATTGACGTTCATCGAGAAGAGAGATTTTTCTGTTTAAAAATATTGAAACCCGCTTGAGTTCTTCTTATACGCGACTGTTCGCTATTTACAGTCTGAACTAAATTACGCTTACAGTCCCTTTAAAACAGTGGATTTGGATATTTCGAGTTACAAGTTCTTTTTAAATTTCGTAATTTGTAACCTTGAGTTTTTGCCACAAACTCTGATTTTATTACCCTTATATATTTGTGTCCCAATGTTGCAGACCTTAGATTTTTAAACTTTGAATTCTGTTGGACTACATAACCTAAGTTTCAAATATCAATGGTTTACATCATCAGGTTGCAAAGATATAGGGATCAGAAATAAATTGTTCCATTTCTGTTTGCTTGATAAACGCAACGGTTAAATCGATTCATTGCTAAAGGGGATTGGAAGAAAAAAGTTTTTAAAAAAGTCATGATAAAGTTCGAAGGAGGGTTGCGAAGCGCTGTCAATTTCTACTTCAATATCCCAAAAAATCTTAATTGTTAATTTTAATATTTTATCTGTATATTCAATCCTCTGTAAATATTTCCTTATCTAATAAGAATTTAAAGTGTAAATAGTTAGTTTTGAAATTCTTTAAATTGTCTCTTATTTAAATTGTGTACTGTTCGGGTCTATGTACTTTCGTGCAAATCTGTAACATTTCGCCTAAAATGGGCCTGATTTTTTACTCTTCTGTAAAGATATTTTGCTTTGTAACGTCTGGATTAATTCACGATATTACTAACTATATCGACTATGACGACAAATAATGTATTGTATGTATTCAATAATGATTATCTTATACTACGCTATTCATATTGATTTTTTAAAGAGATTTCCATTGGTCTCGATTCCTTTGGCTTGGAATGCTCTTGATTCAGTATTCAAAACTCTGCAAAGTAAAAAGTATCGCGTAAAAAGTCTCTGATTGATAAATATGAAAATTTCGAGTTTAATTAGTTGTTTTGTTATATATGTTCAAGCCACTAGATTGTTTTATGTTTCTATAATTTCTTAAAAAAATACTTGTTAACCATGCATCAGTTTACCCAACTACCTGCTCCCATCTCTAACCTTCTTCAAAATATACAAGGATTACAAAGATAGCTAGCAGCAAGGTTATATTGCAAGGAAAGTTTATTGCAGTTGCGTATACTCTGCGTACATATTTATATCAGTTCTCTCTGGGCGGAATTTATAAACAAAAATAGATGCATCAGTGTACACTTAGTATCATATTCAAGGAGGTTAAAAGCATTAATTTTCCATAATTTTGATAATTCACATAATAGTTTCCTATGACCAGAATATTTCATTGATTTTTATGTGAAAGATGGATCCCTTGTCAGGCTTCGACATCCGTCTTGTGTTTACATTACCGCCCAGACGTACACTCCACTACAAAACATACATACCTCTGAAATACCTTTCCTTACATTATAACCTTGGCTAGGAGGGCTTTGTGAAAACAGCAATGAGCTATCCAAGCTCTCCTGCTGCAGTTGTTTTACCTATATTTATTGTACTAATGTTTTCTTAACATCTTTTTTAATTATTACCGCAGTAAAATATATGTTTTGATTTGTTTTTATTCAAAAATATATCTAAAAATATATCTAAAAATATATCTAAACATATATCTAAAAATATATCTAAAAATATATCTAAACATATATCTAAAAATATATCTAAAAATATATGTAAAAATATATCTAAAAATATTTCAAAAAAATTAAAGCTAAATCAGGGGCGGACATAAGGATTCTGTAGAGGGGGGTAAATATTTTTAATTTGGCGCGCNATTTACCCCCAGGATTCTAGGGGGGGGTAAATAACCCCAATAACCCCCCTTATGTCCGCCACTGAGCTAAATTCAGTTGGAACTTATTGCAGTAGGAAAGGCTGAGTTTATAAAATGAGGTAGCAGGGCTGTAATAACTTTAAATACACCCTGAACTCTAATAATTACAGTTTTGTTGACTAAAATATGAATTTGTTAAAAGGATTTACGGTCATGTAATCACCATAAAAGCTAAAGGTGCACTACTACAAACAAAAGATTAAGAAATTGTGGAGATGGAAAAACATGGAACATTTTTAGGTGTAAGTAACGGTCCTTCCTGAAATACTAAATGCACGATTTTACGTGGAATGGCGTGTACGATTAAAATCTTGTTATTGATCTCCATTTGAGAGCTATCAAGAGGAACAAAAATGTTTTGATTTTTTAGAATGTAGCCGGATTTTTCTAATACGTGAGCGTAAATGAAAACTAGAGAAGGTACGAGGTCACAAAGTATTACCAGTCAAGTTTACAGGAGTTTAATAAAGGACTCACTCCTGTATACCGAGTCCATTAGCGCCTGATCCAATCAGGGTTCAGCCATGTGTTTGGTGTCTATTCTGAACAAATAGAAATTGAATGGCAGTGACATCTATCTTGCTATCTATCTCATTATCCAATTAGAGATAAATCCTTATATCGGCGCTAAACAGTAAATGGAAATATTTACTTGTACTGAAACTATAGAAGACTAAATCTTTATGCGTTTTAATGCGTTCCTTCACGCATCCAGGCTCTTAGATTAACAATTCTTAATTAAATTCTACATCACTTAGAGCTGGCAGCAACATCGCTTTTTAAATTCCCATAGGTTTGGTACTAATGGATCTTAGAGATCTTTTAACCCATTGTTTCTTTTATATACTTGCTAAACTCGGAGCTCTTGTGCAGTGTGAAGTATTGTTTATCTTGAACGTTTGATCTCGATATCCAATGTGGACACTTTTTGATTGTATATAATGGGAATGTATAGGATGGGAATGTATAGGATGGGAATGTATAGGATGGGAGTGTATAGGATGGGAATGTATAGGATGGGAATGTATAGGATGGGAATGTATAGGATGGGAATGTATAGGATGGGAATGTATAGGATGGGAATGTATAGGAGGGGAATGTATAGGATGGGAATTATAGGATGGGAATGTATAGGATGGGAATGTATAGGATGGGAATGTATAGGATGGGAATGTATAGGATGGGAATGTATAGGATGGGAATGTATAGGATGGGAATGTGTGAATCGAGAATATATTTCTAAAGAAAACGTAAAAGTAAGTATTTGTTCAAGATATCTGGGATATCTGCAAATTCTGGGATCTTTCGATTTCAATAATTTGAAAACACGATCTCCTCTGCTAGATAATTTATTATGCACGCCCCACCTAAATATAAACCTCCCCCCCCATTGCTTACTTCCCAGCTTTTTTATGCTTTCAAGAATTTTTGCAAACGGTTGCTAAGGCTATTTTTGCAAAGGTTTTTCCTACTTCTACTTTTTAAATTTCTATTTCCTATTTCTTATTTTCTATTTTCTATTTCATTTCTTATTCCTATTATCCATTTCCTTTTTCCGATTTACTCTTTTCTCTTATTTATTAGTTCCTATTTCCTTTTTTACTATTTCCTTTTTCCACTTTCTTTCTACTATTTCCTTTTTCCGCTTTACTCTGTTCTTCTATTCTTTAGTTCCTATTCGTTTCTTTTTCCTTTCCCTATTTCCTCTTCCTTTTTTCCTATTGACCCTAGAGACAAAGATTGAGATCATTACAGTGTATGGGTTCGGAGGAATATATGCAAATTCTACGCAAAAATATGCGTACGTAGAACTCAACATTTGCGTAAATATTAACGCCAGTTTCGTGAATAAAAGCCCTTCCGCTACATTCATCGCTTTCCTGGAGAGTGGGAGGAAGAGGAGGGGCCAGGGGGGATGTTTAGTGAAGCGGGCTCAGGGAGGTTGTAGGAGGAGGAGGGGGCCAGGTGGGATGTTTGGTGAAGCGGGCTCAGGGAGGTTGTAGGAGGAGGACGAGGCCAGGGGGATGTTTGGTTGTATGAGGAGAAGCGGGCTCAGGGAGGTTGTAGGAGGAGAGGTCTAGGGGGGAATGTTGTATGAGGAGAAGCGGGCTCAGGGAGGTTGTAGGAGGAGAATGGGGGCTAAGAGGAGAAAATGCCCAACATATGGAAATAACAAATCTGACATCTTCATATTTTTTAAAATCATATTTCCTGAATTCCTGTTCAGGAAATATTACTTAAACTTTTAATAGTTGCTCAATCTTTCACCATTTTCTTTTCAATAAAACAAAAATAACATTTTTTTGTGTAATTTTGTTTGGGTATTTTCAAAATTTTACAAAAATCAATTAATTTCGGAGAAAAGTTTTAAGTAATTCTGAGCATTCATAACCGTTCCCTTGGGTCATGTGAGGTCACACACAAAATTTGGGCCCAATCGGCTTAGCCGTTTTGAGATTTATTGAATACAAACAAACAGACAAGCAAAGTATATATTTAATAATATTGAATGTGTTTTGAGCTATTCATGAGAATATAAACAATCACGTTTTAGTATCGTATTGTATTCAGGCAGTCGGCCTGTACTCCCTTTCAGGCCGATCAGGCCACAGTTCAACTCTTTGGAAATACATGCATGTGTCGATTTGCAGTTCCGGACTGAGAAATTAAAATGAAGCCATGGTTTCATTTAGGGATGTTAGAACATTTTATATTTACTAGATAGGACATCGCATTGTATTAAAAACCTAATAAAATAAACATTATGTAAAAAGAACATTTCATGGTCTGGACATCTCATAGAAAAGACAATTATAAAAAAGAACATTTCATATACAGGACATTTTTAGATAAGCCATTATATAAAATAAAATTTTATACACAGGATATCTATATATACTTTGCTGGTCTGTCTTGTTTGTTTGTTTGTATCCAATAAAAGTCAAAACGGCTGAACCGATCGGGCCCGAATTTTTTTGTGGGACCTCGCGTGACCCCAGGGAAGGTTTATGGATGATCGAATTTTAAAAAATTTGCCTTTAACAAATTTCGATTTTTGAAAATTTTGAAAATCCTCGTTCTTTTATAAAATTCGCGATTTTTTTGTTTTTTGTTTTGTTTTACAATGTATACAATTCACAATTGAAATAGAAGAAGGGCGCGAAGCCCCCTAAAAGACTAGTTTTATATATAAGACATTAGGGAATTACATAAATATTAAAATATACATATTAAGACATATTATATAGTAAATCCCAGTTAATTAATAAAAATATGGAATAGAAAGCCACCATTTAAGCAATCTTTTGCGTATTTGATGTTATTAAAATGCAAAAACTTATCAAGTGAAATTAATGTGTTTCATGTTTTATGGATAATTCAAAATCATAACTTGAGTCTTACACTCGTCTTCTTATCCACAGTTGTTTGGTCTCACTAAATTTTATTTCTGTTCTTACAAGAATGAGATTTAAACAAAAAATGAAAGATTGAGCTTTGAGTATTTGAATACATTTCAATTGTTGCAATTTCTCAAAGCGCGTGATACAATTTCAATTTGTCGACAATTTTATAAACTTGCATTTTACGATTTAACAATTTTCAAGGGAAGAAATTCCCCAATTGTTGAATGCATAAAATGTTGAATGCATGACTGGAAACTATAATAAAATCATGTTAAAAATAGATTCACATGCACATATGCATTTCCACCCTTACAATTTATAGAACCTTCCTGTTTCATATGATCCTTGAATATTCTTTTTTTTCAGTTTTTTTTTCGTACTTTTTGTTTTACTCATTTCAAATGTACAATTTTAAACTGCTTATTTTTCTCTTAATTTTTTTTATGAAAACATTGAATCTTATTTCGAAGGTACTAATGCAAGGAAAGTTAATTGCAGTCGCGTATACTTTGCATACATATTGAAACCAGTTCTCTCTGGGTAAACAAGAATAGGATTCACCGACAAAGGGTCAAACGACCCAGGGTCAAACGACCCAGGGTCAAACGACAAAGGGTCAAACGACAAAGGGTCAAACGACAAAGGGTCAAACGACAAGGGGTCAAAAACGCGACAAAGGGTCAAACGACACAGGGTCAAACGACAAAGAGTCAAAAAATGCGACAAAAGGGCAAATTTTTTTTTAATTTTGACGGTTAGTATTTTTTTAT
Source organism: Eurytemora carolleeae (assembly GCF_000591075.1). Taxonomy (NCBI): domain Eukaryota; kingdom Metazoa; phylum Arthropoda; class Copepoda; order Calanoida; family Temoridae; genus Eurytemora; species Eurytemora carolleeae. The sequence goes on from NW_019397419.1 coordinate 65,268, forward strand.
TATTATCTAAGGTTAGGTTAGGTACATTCTGGGCCGAGCGCTGCGCCTAAAACAGGCTGGGGAGCCGAGCGCTGCGGCCACGGGTTAGGTTAGTTAAGACACTTTCTGGCCAGAGCGCAGCGGCTAGGACAGGCTAGGGGGCCGAGCGCTATGGCCACATGGTCAATTATATCCATTTATTTATTATTATTTAAGGTTAAGTTAGGTTAAGACACTTTCTGGGCCGAGCGCTGCGGCTAGGACAGGCTACGGGGCCGAGCACTATGGCCACATGGTCAATTATATCCATTTATTTATTATTATTTAGGGTTAGTTTAGGTTAAGACACTTTCTGGGCGCTGCGGCTAGGACAGGCTAGGGGGCCGAGCGCTGCGGCCACGGGTTAGGTTAGTTAAGACAATTTCTGGGCCGAGCGCTGCGGCTAGGACAGGCTAGGGGGCCGAGCGCTGCGGCAACATGGTCAATTATATGGCCAACCCGACCATTATGGAAGCCAGAATCAGACTAAAGTTTTAAATCTTCAAAAAGGTTTGGCGGATTTTTGTGATTAAAATTGCGAGTTTCCTATGATTCAAATCAAAAAATATTTTTATCATTTTGACCTTTTGTCGTTTGACCCTTTGTCGCACTTTTGACCCTTTGTCGTTTGACCCAGTGTCGTTTGACCCTGTGTCGTTTGACCCTGTGTCGTTTGACCCTGTGTCGTTTGTCCCTTTGTCGTTTGACCCTGGGTCGTTTGACCCTTTGTCGGTGAATCCAAGAATAGATGCATCAGCGTTCGTTTAGTATCCGAGGAGGTTGAAAGCATTTAATTTTGATAATTTAGAAAATTTACATAATAGTTTCCAAACCAGAATATTTCATAGGTTATTTTGGTGAAAATGGATTCCATGTTAGGCTGTGACATCCGTCTTGTGTTTACTTTTCCGCCCAAAGACAGTACACTGCACTACAAAAATGTGTACACCTCTTAAATAACTTTCCTTACATTAGTACCCTGGGGGGTATAAACTTACGACGAAAACTAGGCGCTTTTGTTCGCTACTAATCTTACTTCTATCTGTTGCGTCTGTAAGGAGAAAATTGTTAAAAACGACTAATACCGAAGAACGTAGAGTCCATACAAATTCAGAAAGTTGCAACATTCAACTCGGATCGTAAAATTATCAATGTAATTCCAAACAAATCATTCAGATATCAAAACCAATAGTCATCGATTATTTTTCGAATCATTCGTATATAGTTGATATTTCATAATATTTTAAGATGATATTTCGCTGGCGCTGGATTTTCGAACATTCCTGGAAAATATGTCGTTTCAATATCAAAAATCCTCGAAACAGAAGTAAAAGTTTTTAAAAGTAACTCTCAGATCATAAAAAATTAAAAATATTATAAAATATTATCTATATACGAATGCGTTGAAAATAAAAAAAAACTTTCTGAATTTGTATGGACTCTACGTTCTTTGGTATGAGTCGTTTTTAATCATTTTCTCCTTATAGACGCAACAGATAGAAGTAAGATTAGTAGCGATCAAACCCCCTCCTTCCCCTCCCTCCCTCCTTCATTGAAACTAAATGATTTAATAAGGTTAGATATTGAAAGGGATATAGTCATATTTTCAAGTGATATTCCATTTATAGAGCAGCATGTCCGATTCACACTTGTCTGATAAAAAATTCATGAGAACTCCGTCCTTCGGATCTTTTTATAAATTTTTATAAATCTATTTTCATATTTCTCCATAAGGAAACAATGAAGTAAATGTTCAATAGTGAACACTAAATAGATTCTAGTACAATAGATGGCAACGTAGACTTTGTACACTTACAATACAGCTGTATCCTGACGTCACTAGTGTTAATTCAGTTTTCGTGTCTGACAAAATTAGTAATAAAAGTGATAATTTTAGAATTAAGTGCTTATCTTACAGTGAAATAAGTGAGATTTTGTGTTAATCATTTTCTGTTTTTACACTTTTTTATTTAATCTTTGAAAACATGTCAACTAATATGAGCAAATTTTGTTTTTCTTGTTATATTTGACACTTGTGACGTCGTGTATAATTGGTCCATTTCTCTGTTGCCACCTATTGTACTTGATAATCTATTTGGTAAACAATATCAGGTTGCAAAGAAAATATGAGTTTATGGCAAAAACTCACTTCCTTTATGTAATTTAAAGGAATTTAGTATTTGCCGCAAACTTAAATTTTCTATTTCCTATATCTTTGCAACCTGATCGGGTAAACCTTTAATATTTCAAATTTAGATTATTTGATCTAACAGGATTCATAGTGAGAAATATCTAAGGTCTACAACATTTGGTTGCAAAGATATAGGGATTAGAAAATAAGAGTTTGTAAAAAAGACTCAATTACTTTATTTTATATAAATAATTACAGGGCCATGTGGAAATAAATTTAGGTTATCTAAGCTTTCCTGCTGTAGTGATCTATCTCTATATCTATATAAAGTAGTAATCTCTGTTTGTTTGTTTGTATGACCGATCATAACTCAGGAAACCCTGGACCGATTTGTCTCAAACTTTGATTGGGAAACTCGGAAGAACCATAGGAATATTCTTAGCTGGGTTTAAAGATTTTAAGTTCAGTGGTTTCAAGTTCAAATTCCAATTAAAGCTGGGTTTCCAAGCTAAGTAGTTCTATATATATTTAACCTTGTATCTAGAAAACAGAGAACAATTCCTAAAATGTCAAATCTACAAAAATATGAACCCGTGAAAGTACTTTAACTCTGTAAACTGTTCAAATTATCTCTCTCTGTAAACCAAACAAATTGTTCATAAAAGGACTGTTCACAAAATCAAACGTAAACCATTAATTTTAAACAAATCTATTTATTGGGGGGAAGATCTGGAGGTGGAATATGGTATGTACGATTCACACTGGTACCCTCTAAACCGTTGTTTGATTTTCTTGCGTTCTGTTCTAAGGGACCAAGCTATTTAAGATTATAATGTAAATTTAGACATTCGAATCATGGCAATTCTGCTTTACACTACAGAACCATACTAGCATTTGTATATGTGTAAATGTAATGTTTATTAGTATAAAATAAGTTAAAATGTGTATCTATGCAACCTACAACTTTTATAATATACTTTATGATTAGATGGCTAGCAGACAGTACTTTTCCCTTTTTTCCAGATTTTAAGTAAAAAATCTATAACAGTCCCTTGTAATAAGGCCCTAGATCAGCCCATTCAGTGTGTTTGCTGTTTGCTGTCTTTGATGAAAGGTCAAGAATCTTGCATTATAGGCTTCTAGCTTCCAGGTCCCCACCTCCCCCCCAGCACCGCCCCTTCAGGGCGTTTTCATGACCTTCAACTACAACACAGGGGTGTTTTACAGTAAGGGAAGTGTAAAAGGAACAATATTAGGGAAAAGATGGGGAAATTGTTTTAAACTTGGCTTTTAGGGAGCTTAGCGCCCCTTTTCCTGTAAATAAATTTAGCTTTAAACTTTTGCTCTGAATTTTTGCGGATTTTTCTTTTTGAATTGGCGCATTTTCAAATTAAAAGGATTTTTTTCCAATTTTGATGGTTTATAAACTTTCACTGGGGTCGTGTGAGATCCCACACAAATTTGGGCCCGCGATCGGTTCAGCCATTTTGACGTTTATTGGATACAAACGGACATACACCGAAACCATTTAGATTGAGCCTGCTTATAAAATGGCTCATCAGTTTAGAAGACAGGGTCGACTTTAAAGTGTTGCAACGCCTTGATTTTACCATTCTAACTCTCTTTTACTTTTCTGTATTAATTTTCATGCACATTTTATAAACTACTTGTTGTTAGTTTTGGCTTTAAAGAAAGAATTAGCAAAATTCTTGTCGATTTTTGCTTGAGAGCTTGAGACACACAGACAAGCAAAGTTTATATTGTAAAGGAGTTTTACTTGACTTTGTACTTGAATGTCTTAAAATGTTGTCTCCACTGAATATATCCTGTTCAGTCACTTTTAATTAAAGAAAATCCACAGAACAAGACATGACACTTTTAAGAAAAAAAACTGTAGAGAAAATAGGATCTATTTATGAGTTAAGTTAACAACACGGCATACAGAACTTGAAATTTTTTTTAAAAAGCCAAATCTAGTTGTCTCCATGGTAAATAAGATGAGTCGAAATTAGTTATTTTGTGGATCATAAAAAATTGACTGATATATCTCTAAATTGCTGTTTATAAAAAAGAATAAGTTTGTTTTACAAACAAATGTTAAGGTTTCTTCTTATAAAATTGTATTTTCAATTCATGAAATGAAATGAATATCCTTGTGTTGCACACCAACTAAAGTGGATAAGAGCCTAAAAGGGCGAAATTCAATTTATGAAAATAGATTTCATCATTTATAAAAAGATGAAACACATTCTCTGTATGTAGTACATATAATATGTGTGAATATGTTAATCCGAGACAGAATATAAAAAATAAAAGAATTCTTTTGAAATTTCATTGCAAAAAGTTTTTGACTGAGAAGAAATAGTTGAGTGTTAAATTGAGAACGACTGCTGAATATCTCAATAAATTCGCCCGGAAAATTTTTAGTTTAACCTTAATCCGATTTTCTGTTCGGATTCTCCAATAGAAACTCAAATTTGTTGAATTTTATATACTCTCTAGGATACAAATTTAAGTTTAAATTAATTTTGAGATTATTAAAAAGGGGAGGTCAAGCATTGATATTGAATTGACAATTCTGAAGTTTTAAGTTCAGGTTTTTTACATATTTATTTTAGTGCTAGCGTTAATAAATCTACTTTAAAAATAAACAAATTAAATAATTCAGCAATGAGCGACAGTTCTAATTTTATTTTCTATAATTTAAACTTTTTATAATATAAAAGCCCGTGAAAAAAAGACCAACACATCATCAAATCAGCCTAGCACCTTGACCAAGTTTTTTTGATCATGAGACAAACAAATTTTTTGTTTTTAGAATTAACAAAACATTTTTTTTAACTGCGGATTCTATAACACTGAATTAGGGAGTTACTGGAATAATTTAGATGTACGAAGAACATAGAATTTACAATGAAAATTGATGTGATTTTGAATTATTGATAATTTTCTAGCAATAAAAATGGTCGTGCTTGTTAGTCTTGTGTCTTTTCAAAATAGGATGTATAGCTTCTTTTAAAATAATTTTTTTCTGAAGAAATAACAGAACACGTGGGATTTATCAGATGAACTATTTAAAACCTCAGTCCATTTTGAAGTCACGAAAACTACAGATCACATTTTGGAAATAACAAGACCTATGGTTTCTTTTAGTAACAAGATGAATATTTCCATGTTTTGTGGAATATTCTGTCTTGCGTTTGTCAGGATGGGTTCGTCTTCCATGTACAGAGTGTCCAATGAAACATGGCAGTTGGTTAATAGTCCAAGTTGTTTGATACCAAAGAGAATAATGTATATATGGCAGTCATATTTTATCAAAATTGATTTTAACGAAATAGTTTGCAAAACACTTTTTAAAATATATGTAAGAAGAAATTCAAAACTATTTACCAACTGTCATGTCTTGTAGGACACCCTGTATAATCTGAAATATTTACAACTCGACCTGTCCTATCCGACAACTCCCCGTCAAGTATGTGATAAGTCGTCTCAATTCAATAAGTCTCGTGGTGTCTCAAAAATAATCGAGATCGGTATTAATAAAATACCCGAGATCGGTATTAATAAAATAACCGATATCGGTATTAATAAAATATCCGAGATCGGTATTAATAAAATATCCAAGATCGGTATTAATAACTCACAAGATGTAATTGAACTGGACAAAGCTAAAATAAACAGACAAAGCTATCAAGGGTACCGTTGTGAATCGGAATACTTTTACTACATCTTCAGTGTAGTTAATAGCCAAGAGAGTACTAGGGAAATAGTTCAAATACTCGAAATATAGTTCAACCCTTCCTTGGTGTTCAAATTGTGATTTTAAAATAACTCTTTCAAGAAAATATAAAAAAAACTTCCTTAAGTTATGTTTTCTGACTCCATGTTGGAGCAATTTCACCGGGAATATATCCCTTAGTTACACTCTGGGTATTTCTAAACCCTAATATGGAACTTTAAAAAAATACGATCATTATGTTCAAAATTATGAGAAAAAAAACGTTAAAGGGAGTGTTCGCGAAAAATGAAAGGAGGTCGATAAAAAAGCGCTTTTGATCGCTACTAATCTTACTTCTATCTGTTGCGTCTATAAGGAGAAAAATATGTCGTTTCAATATCAAAAATCCTCGAAACAGAAGTAAAAGTTTTTAAAAGTAACTCTCAGATCATAAAAAATTAAAAATATTATAAAATATAAACTATATACAAATGCGTCGAAAAATAATCGATGACTATAGGTTGTAATATCTGAATGATTTGTTTGGAATTAAATTGATTTTTTTTACGATCAGGGTCGTATGTTGCAACTTTCTGAATTTGTATGGACTCTACGTTCTTTGGTATGAGTCGTTTTTAATCATTTTCTCCTTATAGACGCAACAGATAGAAGTAAGATTAGTAGCGATCAAAAGCGCTTTATATCGCATTAAGCTTATACCCCCTTTCATTTTTTCGAACACTCCCTTTAAGGGATTTGAACATTTATGAGATTTCCCTAACAATTTGTACATTTAATCGAATGAGAGTTAGATTCCCGCATTTTCCCTTGTACATTGTATTACTATCACAAAATAAACTAAAATATTAAATCTCACATATCTATGTAAATCGGTCCCTCTTTTTAGAAACCTACACCGTAAGAAAAAAACCTAACATTTTGATAGCTATAACGAATAAACCAGAAGCATTTGGAATTTCTGAATATATTCTTAACGTTAACAGAATGTGAAAGATATCTAACGGATATTTAGCTCGTCATAACTCAATTATCTTAATTTTTGTTTTGACTTCGATCAAATGCTTTTTATCCTTGTAACAATATATTTAGCAATTAACGACGCTTTAGGCATGTTAAAAAGGACATACCCCACCTTTTCTTATAAAAAATGGCAATGTCGGAAAATATTTTAAGATCAAAAAATGTCATAAATATTTTCAATTTAGCTTATTTTCAATTTTTAGATGAATCAGTTTTTCAAAATACCTATTCAGCTGAAAATACAAATGGCATCTTGGTATTTTTTTTGAACACTCTTTATATATTACATACAGGATATGTTACCGCTTCGGGCAGATTTAGGTTGATTGAGAGATGTCTTGACTATAAAGTTCATGTGTAGTTAAATACATAGCTAGAACTATAATATAATATATAGTTAGGATTTAGGAGGGCTTTAGGACCTATAATATATAGTTAGGATTTAGGAGGGCTTTAGGACCTATAATATATAGTTAGGATTTAGGAGGGCTTTAGGGCCTATAATATATAGTTAGGACTTAGGAGGGCTTTAGGGCCTATACTATATAGTTAGGATTTAGGAGGGCTTTAGGCCCTATAATATATAGTTAGGATTAAGCAGGGCTTTAGGACCTATACTATATAGTTAGGATTTAGGAGGGCTTTAGGGCCTATAATATATAGTTAGGATTTAGGAGAGCTTTAGGACCTATAATATATAGTTAGGATTTAGGAGCGCTTTAGGACTTATAATATATAGTTAGGATTTAGAAGGGCTTTAGGACCTATAATATATAGTTAGGACTTCGGAAGGCTTTAGGAACTATAATATATAGTTAAGAGTTATTTATGAACTATAATCTATAGTTAGGAGTTCTTTAGGATCAAATATATATATAGTTAGGAGTTCTTCAGGAACTATATTATATAGTTAGAAGTTCTTTAGGATCTAATATATATATAGTTAGGAATTCTTTAGGAACTATATTATATAGTTAGGAGTTCTTTAGGAACTATAATATATAGTTAGGAGTTCTTTAGGAACTATAATGTATAGTTAAGATTAATTTAGGAACTTTAATATATAGTTAGGAGTTCTTTCGGAACTTATATATATATAGTTAGGAGTTCTTTAGAAACTTATATATATAGTTATGATTTTGGAGTGCTTTTGAAAGTTTCATATATTGTTAGGATTTAGGCGTTCTTTAGAAACTATTATAAGTAGTTGGAAATCTATAGGTTCTAAAAACTTGATTTTCCTTTAATCCTTTTCTGTAAATCAAATTTGTGAAATCCTTATCAAAATCAAAATCAAAATGATAAATGGTTTTGTGGGCACAGGAAGGTTTTGGGACAGGTGTGTTGGCATCTTAGAAATTTTGATGATTTTAAATCATCAAAATTTCAAAATGGAAAATCTAACAAACAGTATACATATTTCAAATGAATAAGGAAATTGATAATTCTAAAACTGAAAATAATGATAAATAAATACATATTTAACTTTTGACATATCGTCAAATTATTAAGAGAATTATTGATAAATGCATATTGATTTCGAAAAGAATAAACTGAAATGTTATTAAATTTAGGGTTTTAAAAGAGTCCATTTGTTCTAATTCTGACCCCCCCCCCCACACGACGACATTGTGACGAACTAAAAAAAAGCTAAGACCGAGCGCTGTGGAGAGTAATAGGAAAGGTTGCAGGTGTAGGTTAGGGATATAGAGCAAATTACGTCTGAGACAAAATGACGCATTATATCGCCAATGGTATATAAGAGAAAATAACGTTAAACAGCTTTGCCACTGATAAACTACTGAAAATTCAATCAGAGCTGTTTTTAATATTTGGCAATTTAGTCAAACAAAATAAAATTCCTAGCTCATTAGAAAAATTATCAAATTTTTGAAAGAATTGCGCAGACAATTTATAACCTACTTTTGTTTAGATGTCACTGTGATTATCACTCAGATCTTAATCTTATGTTGGATAGAGTTGCAATTTCACGATGAGTAATTTTGCAAATTCATCCTTACATGGCGAAAACCTGATAATTATAGTTTATTGGCCGGGTAGTAAATGTAGTAAAGGTTACTTTAAGAGCATAGAGAATAGAATATATAGAGAGGAATTAAAAGAATCTCTCGGTATGAATTTTGTCAGTCCCTTTCAGCCTGAAAGGGAGTTCAAAGTGTACAAATCATGTAAATGTTCACAAATTATATGCAGTAGAGCACATTAATACAGTACGTTCCCTAGACTATCCATTTCAATTTCAATACAAAAATATATAGACAATGTTCAAAAATATATAGACAATGTTCAAAAATCCAAATTATGATGATTTAACAAATTTTTCATCCATTGTATGTATAAAAGAGATTTGGAATAGGAATTGAGTCTAATTGCCACGAATACAAATTTTCTAATCCCGATATCTTTTCAACCTGATTGTGTAAACACTTGATCTTTTAAACTTAGATTATTTGATCTATCAGAATTCATAGTTTGAAATATTTAAGGTCTACGACATTGGGTTGCAAAGATATATGGATTCTAAAATCAGAGTTTGTGGCAAAAACTCAATTCCTTTGTAAAATCATTTGAAAAAAAAACAGATTTTATAAATTGTGTTTAATTCTTACAAAAGGAAACTAACCAACTGGAAGCTTTTTTATGGTAACCCTGTAAGTGTCTAAACTTTGAAATCACAAGTTCATAAATTCACAAAGGGTGGGGGTACACGGCTACGCGCACATATGCAGATCCTGCGCGCATTACGACCCAAACAAGACTAAGAGAGGGTGGAGTAAGCTCAAATCTACAATCTACGCTCTTTGAAGTTACACACGCTTACACTATCCTTTAAAGAGCAAGAAAGGGTGTCCCAAAAACATACTGATTTCAAACATTTTCATCCTTTAAAATTATTAGAAAATTTTTTTATCACAAATGCAAAAGTCTAATAATTACAAAACGGATGTAATTTTAATCAAAAAAAATTATTTATAAAAATCAATTTTGAATTTTGAAAATGAACAATAATTTAAACCAGCATAATCTTCGAATGTGTCATATTGTTTCAATGTACAAGAAAAACTTACAGATAACACATCAACTGAAAGCTAAGATTATTATTATTACGAGTAGCGTAAAGCACTCATGTGATGCCTTAATTGTAATAAATTTAAACATTTTAACACTTAAGAGTCTACAGATTTTTTTCTCTGTAGTCGTTTCTTTAAATCTCAAATATTAGATCAAAAATCATGATTGTTGATCAATAGATTAGACCTTGCTCCAGCTGCAAAAGGTGTAAGAAGTCAGCACTTCTCCCAAATAGCCCCCGCCCCCCTCTCCAATTTACGCAATCCCAAGTTCATTTAATCTTGATATAAAGCAAATACAGGATGTCCTATCTCATCATGAATGTCTGTAATTTGGCGTTAAAGATAATCCAATCTGAGATGTGACGCTATTTAGTTTAAAAAGCTTGAAAATCAACTTTATGGTGAAATTTGTCAAGTAAAACTTTTGCTATGTAACAACATCGAATACACTTAAGTATTCCTACAATGTCGTCTTCATATTTCATTGCTTACCGGTTATCACTGTATATAATTCGATTCGGTTACAAATTATAGTTTATTTTATAAAAAAATTTTTAATAACCTTTCCAGAAAATAGAAGTAAGTTTATTGAAGAACAAAAGTTATAAGGTCAGCCTATATTCTTATGCATGTTTACATTTCTTAATATTTCCCGGCATACTATATCCTACTTCATCTGGGCTAAGAAAAATCTTCCCTTATCAAAGATATATAGTACATACACCTATGCACAGGGTGCCCCAATGAATATAGGGGTCAGTATTGCTTACTATGTATGTTGCTTATACTTCTTTACAAACTCGCGTGATTATGCTATTGTAATAAATGCCCTACTCGAACAAATACTTTTAGATCAGTATATATCTAGGTATAACCTTTCGTATCCTTAGGTATCTGTCTTACAAGATACAACTCATTACGAACTCCAGGTCGGTCAATAATACTTTAGTCAATATCAAACTGACTCTATGACTCTATCATTATTCTCAAGTATCTGTCTTACAAGATACAACTCAAATACGTCCCATTTGCTAATCGCGGATATATTACTCTAACACCATAATCAAGTGGAGTATTATTCCAACTAACTTATATTTTGAGTTCTATGATGCAGGTTAAGTTAATGAACGTAATTACAAGTTTTATGTCGTTATAATACAAGTTTTTACATATTTAGTTATTTAAAAACGTAGTTAATTAAAAATGAGCGTAGTTAGTTTACAGATAATGTACAACGTAGGATATATACAGGTATGTTAGAGCTTACAGATATTTTGTTAACTAAGATATTTGCTACACTATATTCCAGGTCAGGTTAGGTTAAGAAAGATAGATAGTCACTGTCACACGTGAAATTTCCAAAAAAATATGCTATATATAAGGTAAATAAAGTTTTTGGATGACAAATTTAATTTTTCATTTATCTTAAAAAAATCAGTAAATGAAAGAGTTTTTGCAATAAACATTGTTTACAATGATGTTTGTTTACAACAAATTAGCATGTTAATTACAATGTATGACCGATACATGATCGGAGTCTCGGAGAAAGGTAAGAGTTCATGATTCATGTTAGTTACACTGTAGATGATTGATTGATTTCAAAAATAAATTTGCGTTTCTCTTTAATTCTGTTCATTTTCGTCTTTGTCTTGTATACATCCGCAAGTCACTGCAATAAAAAATTACCAATTTTCAGGTAGAAAAACAAGAATATCTCTAAATTTAAAGGCTACCATTGTGCATCTTTTACAGCGTCTTATGTCTTATGTATACTTTGCTTGTCTGTCTGGGTGTCTATTTGTTTGTTTGTACCTAATAAAGGTCAACACGACTGAACCCAAATTTTCTGTGGGACCTCACATGACCACAGGGAATGTTTATGAATGATTAAATTTTCCAAAATTAGCCTCCGAAAAAAGTTTGATTTTTATTAAATTTAAAAAAGCCACGAAATTTTTTATAAAATCCGCACAACTTTTATATTTGTTTTAGTTTTACAATATAAACAAAGAGAAAATGTTCAATTGAAAAAGAAGATGGGCGCAAAGCGCTCTGAAAGCCTAGTATTGTTATATTATTGAATAAAAAATATAATATATATCTGTGGATAAACTGTTGATTAAGTTCTCCTTATTACTCTTTATTTTATTTATGAGTGAACCAGTAATTTAACAATGTGTTATTTATTATGTTGCTAAAAGCCTAATAAATTCCTAGCTCCCAGCTGCAGTCAATTGATTGTTATGGGTACTGGGTAGTTTACAGTGATCTTAGATCGACATAAGACTTATTTTAAAGCTCTCTGAATTCGTTGATAAATATTTTCAATTACTTTACAGGAAAGTTAAGAAATTTTACTTTACCAAGAGGTCCCATGCAAAACCAATTTTGTCTGCAAATTTCCAGAAAAAGTAGATATACACGATTTTATCGTCTTTTTAGATAAAAATGCACCACTCAAAGTGAAATGTTTTTTTTCTTAATTTACCCTAGGGACAGATAATAAAGTATTTAAAATCCCGAAGTGTGGGTCGGAATGTTGGTTAAAAGCCTGTAAAATAATAATCATCACAAACGTAATATGCAAAGAAGAGAAAATTCTAAATTGTAATTTCAATAATAAAATTTAAAAAATGGCTGTTTTTGTCTCAAGTCACATTTTTAAAAAATGGTAGGAGTAACAAATATCTACTAAATATGATTTAAACATCTAGATAATATTCAAAAAAATTTATTCCAACCTAACCTAGCAATGCCTAGCAATGCCCCAAATAACTTATTTTGTGTGCCTAATAATCTGAATTAACAATAAATGCCTTAGGCAGTTGAACTTTGGTTTCATGAATATGTAGATAGATGGAGTTGGCTTAGATCATAGTTCTTTATACAGTAGCAAGCAACATATGGATAGATAGATAGATAGATAGATAGATATTATGAGTAGAAAGATAGATAGTAATAGTAAAGGGGCGGATCAAGCTTTTTAAAAAGGGGGGGGGTCAAAGTCTTAATGATATTGGGTATAGTACCGAGCGCAACGTTGTGAGCGAGTAAAATTTTTTTATAAGAAATAAGCATTAAAAGTGAGTATTTTAAGTGCTCAAAACAGAAAATTACTCTTGTAGTATGTAAAATATTTCTGCCTTAGAGCTGCACTTACAATTTTATCACTCAGACATGTTACTCTATAAAAAAACATATTGCCATTTTCATTTCCATTACATAATTTCTAATTACAATTTTACATATTGTTTAAGATTAAGTTATTAACTGCAAAAGGTTCAGGGTGTTCTTTCATGTGACTAATTAAGCTACAAGTTACCCCAAAGGATGCGATTTCAAGATTGTAGTTTTAATCTGTTCTTAACTCCTATTCTTTGTGGTTAACCCTATAGGGATGGGCAATAGCTTAATTGATTCTTTTTGCAGAAACTTTTAATACTTTCGGACTTTAAAAAAGATTTACGGATTCAACAATTTGAAATTGTCTTATGTAGAAGTTTACTATTATCAAACATGCAAAATTGTTATCCTAAGTGAAAACATAAGGCAAAAACGAACTAAAAACGATCGTTTAAAAAAAACCAAAAACTTTCGTTTTTGCCTTATATTTTCTTAGAGGGTAACAAATTTGCATGTTTGGTAAACTTCTGCAGAATTAACAGAAAACAAGTTACAGTAACTTTTAGGTTAGTCTTCAGAAAAGGGGGTCAAAGTTAATCTTGACCCCTTGACCCCCCATGGATCCGCGCCTGTTATAGTAGATAGATAGATAATAATAGGTAGATAGCGATGATGTAGATTCATAGATTTATAGATAGATTTATAAATAGCAATAGTAGATAGATGGATAGCAACAGTTACAGATACATAGATAATAATAGAAGATACATAGATTTATAGATAGAGTAGATAAGTAGATATATAGATAACAATATAGTATATAAACAGATAGCAATAGTAGATTATTATATAGCAATAGTAGATAATTAAATAGCAACAATATAGAAAGATAGCAATAGTAGATAATCATATAGCAATAGTAGATAATTATATAGCAATAGTAGATAATCATATAGCAATAGTAGACAATTAGAACGCACCGAAAGCTTAGTTTAGGGATAGATAGATAGATAGGTACCTGTTAATACTTTGTCTAAACAGAGTTGAGGGATAGATAGGTACCTGTTAATACTTTGTCTAAACAGAGTTGAGGGATAGATAGGTACCTGTTAATCCTTTGTCTAAACAGAGTTGATAGATAGATAGGTACCTGTTAATCCTTTGTCTAAACAAATATTCTAATTTTCTTATGTAATTAAAGGGACCGTTCACTTATTTTGGTAATTTCAGGGTAAACTGAACAGCCTATTCGCTGTTGATTGGTATTAGCCTTACATCATCCGTTACGGTCCCCGTAACGGATGATGGTTTGATCTGTAAAATATCTTCCGTATTTAAAAGTACGTCTATTAAATACTACACAGAAGCACTCAAGTACGTAGTATCTACTAAAAATATAATAAACCCTATTATTTTGAACAGGTTTGATAAACTTTAGAACAATTACAGAAATGCGCAATTCACTTTTACAAAGAATCCACGATTAAAATTAATTAATTTTTGTATGGATAAACATTTAAACCTTTTTCATTCTTGACCATACAAACAAAGCTTTGAGGGTACTTTTAAGAATCTACATGCCATAAATAAAGATACCCTTGAAATTACGACAGCACTCCCTTTCAGAATTAAATTGTAGTTTTGAGGTATCATATATTAGTTCAATTGACCATGAACAATTTCCCGAATTCCTGACACCAATCTGTCTGCCTTATCTTCATGGTTAACTGAGTTTGTCGTCTTGATTTAGTTACAGAGTGTCCCATGTTATCATGAACGTTGAGAGGTGGTTTAAATGTCGTCTTTGATTTTTAATCTTTAATATCTATCTAATTATAAATTATATGTCTGTAATGACAAAGAAATTGAACATTAAAACGTTATTTATTGATTTTAAATCTGAACGATAATAGAAAATAAATAATGTTATTTTGAAACTGTATAATATTTATTGTTGTAGTTTTTATGGATCTAGTATTTGGGACTTGAGTTCCCAATGTGTTTCAAAATTGTATACAGCATGGAATACTGCTATTAGAATTCTTTTTAATGTGCCTAGAGATACGCATAGGTACGTGATTGAAAGTATTTCACAATGTTTACATGTAAAAACTATGTCAGCTAGTAGATGTGTCTCTTTCTATGAGACTATTGAAGCAAGTTCTAAGCTTTGCATTAGATTTCTTTGTAATTTATGCAAAAATGACCTTAACTGCAGTTCTTGGCAGAAATTTATTTTCTATTGCAAATGATTGTTCTGTAAATCATTCGGATCTTAGTAAAATGTTAGTTAAGAAACAAATGAAATATTTTGATGTCCCATTGGAACGTGCATGGAAAGTTCCGGTTTTACAAGAACTTTTAAATACAAGAACGAATAATTTATATGTTGAAGGATTCGATGATTACGTAATAACTGAAATGATAAATATGTTATATTATGAGTAATGATCAATGTCGTCTGTTTGTGCATAATTTTGCATATTTTTCTCTTTTCTTTTGGAAACCTGTATTTTCAAAAATTTATTTAAAAAAATTTAAACTACACTATTTATATACAGTGAAACCCTTAATAAGGAATACATCGGAAGAATTTATCAAATGTCGTCTTGACGATTTTTCGTTTTATACTATATTACGTAAATTTCAGTATTTGCGAAACTAAATAAATAGCCATGAATATGCGGGAACAGTTTTAAAGAGTTCCATATAATCATTTAATTAAAAAACTAAATATCTGCAACATTCCATTATCAGAAAGTGAAGAATACGACATTTGATGAATTCTTTCGATGTATTCGTTATTAAGGGTTTCACTGTATGTATTTATATCTTTGTGTGTAAATAAATCTTTATAATAACAATATCATTTTACCCCCTTTACCCCCTTTAACAGAAACTATTAAAGTAAGGAACGGTCGGACCTAATTTTCGTAAATCAAGAACGCCGAAAAATTAATTGATTAAAGCCCTGTTTATACTATTTTTACTAACAAAATTAATCTTTAAGGACACGTTTTTATTCTCATAAAGGGAATGTAAGTCCTTTTGAAGAAAGGGACCGGAAAGGAGAGGTCACTCCCTTTAATTCTTAAACTTTTCGATCAAATCACTGATCAATACGATGGACTAGTGTTGAATACAGAGTTAAACATTCAAAACATCAAACACAAAGCACTGTAATCAATCTCTGAATAAAAAATGCAAAGAATTAGAATGTTTGCCGCGACCAAACTGAAAACAGAGAACAGGGTTCAGGAGGGATAACATCGCACCACGGTGTAAATGGAAAAAGGATTACTGTCAAGCTTTTATTTTTAAATCTTTGGAATAAAACTTTTAATTTGTATAATGAATTTTGAAATGTAAAAGGTTTACACTATCAGGTTGCAAAATTATACGAATTAGAAAATTTCAGACTCAATTCATTTATTAAAAAGATTTCAAGTGTTCCTTCATGCAAAAGTGTCAATGCCGGATTTCCCACGGTTTCCTTAAAAGCTTTGTCTGTTCAACGTTTTTAAATTTAAAACCTAATTATTTTCAATGGTGGTTCTTCTTCAAAAGTGACCTGCGCATTTTTAATGTAGGAAAACATTATAGAATCTAATTTTAAACCTATAAAAGCGACTTTAACACATAATTGACCTGACAAAGGTCTCTAGGGCACCGTTGTGAATCGGGCATTGAGAGGTTAAAAAAGGGTTATTTGAAAAAAATTCTACAGTCCCTTTAAATTTGGCCCTATATTTATGAAGAGTTTTCAAAGGGAAAATATTTAACAGATAAATATTCAAGATAACAAAAAAATACAAGTTCTCAAAAAAAACTTGAACGCAGCATAGAACAGTAGCTGATTATTATGATTATTTATGCGCTGGTTAAGATTGAAAACGAAACCTCTCCTGTCAAGATAACTACACAGAGAAAGGATGCACAGTAGTATAGAAGGTATGCAGAGAGGTACAGGGTGTCCTAATAAACATGACAAATCAAAGACGATAAAGTAAAATATTGAATTTTCTGTACTTCAGGTGGACTTACGTACAAATATTAAAACTGCTCCTGGAGAATATTCTGTAGATACAAAGTAGTAATATCTGTTTGTTTGGATGTTCTGGTGTTTGTTTGTGTGTCCGATCATAACCCATGAACCAATTGACTGATTTGCTTCCATTTTTGATTGGGGAACTCGGTTGAATCATGAGAGTGATCTTAGTTGTAAGTTGAGTTAGTTTTCAGGCAAAGCTGGGTTCCCAAGCTATCTCTTCATAAAATGACAGCCCTGTTTCTTGGATTTAAAAAGTATTTTTCTTGTTTTATAAACTATATGTATGCATATTGCACGTTAAATATCATGCTTGGCCGTTTTTTTATTCCCAAGTTTGCAGACAGACACCAAGACAAGCAAGTACATACACATCATTCTATAATACTGTATTGGACGTGATATTATATATGCGTCGTTTTATAACGTTTTACGTAACCCTTAAAATAAATTAATTTTGCGGAAAATAAAAAAAATCACGTTATTTTGCATAAGTTTGTGCTAAAACTAGAAAAATGTTATTTTTCATTTAAGTATGGATTGTTGGTTCTTCATTATATTTCGTTCTATAGTTTAAATACAAACATTGAATTTTTCAAAACAAATTAATTTACGATATCAAATGTTAGATCGCAAAATGATTAAGCATTAATCGAGATTGAGCACATGCTTTTAGAGGCGTAATATCCGTGATTTAAAGAATTTTAAAGTTAAATCAAATGGAATTTTAAATCTGTCGCTACGGTCTTTCTTTCAACAATGTAATGCAAAATCTTAAATCATGAGTTTATAAATGTTAGAGCAGAATAATAAAAACATTAAAGTAAAAAAGTGTTTAAAAGAAAGAGTGAGAAATATAGAATTTAAGAGTCCAACCTAAAATCCAAGCATGCATAGCGAAATAATGTATAAAAACTTAAGAATGATAAGAAGAACGATTCGATTTTAGCGGTTTGATAAAGAACACATCATACTTTACATGGGCGTATTTAATTAATTCTGTTAAAATTGTCAAGCTATGAAATAGAAAACGATAGAATTCTCGTTCCTTATTTCTTCTTTTAGTTTAGCAATGTAGTGATAACCAAAAAACTCCAGAATAAAAAGACGACTTTTAGACAAAAAATATTTACATTAAATAGGCTAATGAGTATTGGACATCCCTATTTTGTTGTTTAAAAGGCTCATTTCACTTAAATAGTGATTTAATAAGTGTTTAGTAAAACGATTTGCTTTGTAACACCATGCATCCTATGCAGCCGTATATAAACTTGTATGTATTTCTTATATAAGTCTATGCATCTATGTATCTATGCATCCTATGCAGCCATATATAAACTTGTATGTATTTCTTATATAAGTCTATGCATCTATGCAGCCGTATGTAAACTTGTATATATTTCTTATATAAGTCTATGCATCTATGCATCTATGCATCCTATGCAGCCGTATATAAATTTGTATATATTTCTTATATAAGTCTATGCATCTATGTATCTATGCATCCTATGCAGCCATACATAACCTTGTATGTATTTCTTATATAAGTCTATGCATCTATGCATCCTATGCAGCCTTATATAAACTTGTTTGTATTTTCTTATATAAGTCTATGCATCTATGCATCTATGCAGCCATATATAAACTTGTATATATTTCTTATATAAGTCTATGCATCTATGCATCCTATGCAGTCATATATAAACTTGTATATATTTCTTAAATAAGTCTATAGCATCTATGCATCCCATGCAGCCGTATATAAACTTGCATATATTTCTTATACGTCTATGCATCTATGCATCTGTGCAGCCGTATATAAACTTGTATGTATTTTCTTATATAAGTCTATGCATCTATGCAGCCGTATATAAACTTTCATATATTACTTATACGTCTATGCATCTATGCATCTGTGCAGCCGTATATAAACTTGTATGTACTTTCTTATGTAAGTCTATGCATCTATGCAGCCGTATATAAACTTGTATATATTTCTTATATAAGTCTATGCATATATGCATCCTATGCAGCCGTATATAAACTTATTGTATATATTTTCTTATATAAGTCTATGCATCTATGCATCTATGCATCCTATGCAGCCATATATAAACTTGTATGTATTTCTTATATAAGTCTATGCATCTATGCATCCTATGCAGCCGTATGTTAACTTGTATGTATTTTCTTATATAAGTCTATAGCATCTATGCATCCTATGCAGCCGTATATAAACTTGTATATATTTCTTATATAAGTCTATGCATCTATGCAGCCGTATATAAACTTGTATATATTTCTTATGTAATAAATTATTTAAAACCATTACTAATGTAATTAGTTACTAGGACATAGTCCTAAAAGTGGACAGGACCAGATTGAACCCCACATCCCATTCACCACTGCTATGGTCGGCAGCTCCTGGCTCTTTAAGACTCACAACTGGTGTATTAAGAGATCCCCATTAAAGTAATCAAACTCCTCAAACTTTGTTCCTCAAAAATCTTTCCTCAAATTCTATCCCCAAATTCTTTCCTCAAACTTTTTCCAAATTCTTTTCTCAAATTCTTTCCTCAAATTCTTTCCTCAAATTCTTTCCTCAAATTCTTTCCTAAAATGATCATCCTAGGTTCTTCTCAGTTATCAATTGGATTTAAGCAAAATAAAAATAAAAATAACCAGTTGGAGTGCTTAAAATAGCCTAAACCATTACCAAACATTAAATAAAGCCAGTTTAAGTTTAAATATGAACAATTATTAGCTGATGACAGACAATATTTTCTTTTTCCAAAAGTTCCAAACTGATGGTACTCTGAAGTGGCCGGAGCAGATCACCTGTACAAACAACAAGTCGTTAGCTTTATTACATTGTTTTTCAACACCTATTAATATTCAAAATCCATTTTATGAAAAATTTAATAATTAAAAACTAAAAGTTACAATAGGATAAAATAAAAATTTTTAAAAAAGAATAAAAGTGCCTCTGAAAAGGGGCACTGAACCCATGCAAGGGTCCATTAAGAACGTATAATCACCGACCATGCCGCAATGCAAAAGCGATTCTGCTCCAGCCCCTACGGACCAAATACATTAAATAATTTCAAAATAAAATTTAAAATTACCATGAATATATTAATTCAAAATCCAACTAATCCTTGGGTTCACATATACATAGATCGGTTTAAAAACCAAGCTTTGTTCTCATTTTTCTCACAGTAAAAATCATTTGTTCTAGTTTTCTTCCTGGTACTTCCATGGGTGAAAAATATTTTTCCTGGTCTATATTGCAGGCTTTGAATGCTCTACCAACATATTTATGTCTATTTGACACCTTGTCGAACACTGTTTTGGATAAACATCTTTTTTTAACTTTACCTTTTTTTGATTTAAAATTCTCCATATATTTAATCTGTTTAGAAGTAAAGCCTTTACCTCTAAGTATTTAATATATAACAGAAAATTGATTTTGCAATTCCTTTGATGTGCTTGTATGTGTTCTAGCTGTTTTGAAATAGCTTAATCCTGCCATTCTCTTGTATCTTTTGTGAGTGTTAGAATTAGGTGGAATAATGTTGTATTTGTTTTGAGATTTTCTGAGGACTGTTGTTAAAGGAATCTTAGTTTTTGGATTGTTATATATTCTAATATTCAAGAATTTGCCATAAATAATTCTTGATTCCATATTGAAAATTATGCAAGCTGGATATCCGTTTCCGATTATTTTTATGGTTTGAGATATTTCTTCATTTGTACCAGCAATATGCAAAGATACATCGTCTCGAAATCTTAAAAATCTATAAATGTTATTTAATAGATTTTTCCTGGATAATTTCATAAATATCTCAACTTCATATATTCGAAGTATAATCTCACTTCCTCTTGCTGCTGAGCAGTCTCCCATTGAGAATCCTTTTAATGTTTGGAAGATACCTGTTGGTTCCTTGAAATACGAATGCGACATTATGCATTTAATAAGAAGCTTTATATAGGAAAAGGATGATTCATGTAATTTTGCATATTTACATGCTTTTTCTACACACTCCAATAATAATTGCTCATTACAATTAGAATATAAGTCAGTAAAATCACCTTCTATTTCAATTGATTTGCCCCATCGACCGGTTTTAGAAGCTTTAATTCTGGAAATTGCTTCTTTAACTCCTGTAACCGAAGGTGAAATGCATCCAAACTGTAGATTAAAGTTCTCCTCAATATGGAATAATAAGTGATTAAAAATTTTATCCAGAATCTTTTGGATGACTTTAATTGGGTCTTTCATAGAGCTTTTAATTCCTCTTGAAGTTAAATGTTCAACATTTTCAAAATTGACAGCTTTCAACTTCAACACTTTTGGTTGTAATCGCAATACTCCGATTTCTGAACACTGCTTATCCCAAATGAAATCTTGTTTAACAATTACCTTTGAAAGCTCTGTTGGAAGGTATATCTTAGCATCTTTTATGAATTTTTTAATATTGTCAATATACCATGATTCGGTTATATCAACTTTCACGAAATGTTGTTGAGCATTTATTTTTGTATATTGATCAAGTAAATCTGTTGTGTACATACACACATAACCAACGTTCTTATCAGCTTCGATAATGATTTTGTTTTCCTCCAAATTAAAAATTTTCCCAAATTGTTTTGAGTCTAATTTACTTCCAAAGTAGTTTTGGACTAAATTGGTTTTAAATTGGTTTCTTGTTTTGTTATATACTTTTTCAAAAATCCCTAAGATGTTTACTAACACTGTATTATTCTTAAACTTCATGGTATTCCTAAGTTTTCTCAGGTCTTTGTTTAAATTGCTTGCCGATGAATTTGATCTTAATCCGTATTCAAAGGTTAGGTAGTTAGTAAACATTTGAGTGATTTCTTGGTCGAACTTATGTAATTCTTTTTCTTTTTTGATTTTAAAATAAGGACAATATTTTTTACCCAAATCCAACTTATCCCTCAAATTTATAGGAATGTTTTCGTTAGTAAGATTAAAAAAACCCTGTCCTTCCAAAGATTCTTCTATTTCTAAGATTTCGTTTCTAACATAATATGCTAAATGGTTTTCCAACTCTTTAAAAAGTTCAATTCAATTCAATTCAATTCAAGAAGCTAGGGAAGTCCCGTGGGCTCCCTGATCTAGCTGGGGTACGCCATCACGATCCCATCTAGATCAAGGCTTTTCAGCCTGACATAGTTTAAGCCTAACGTCGGGTATCACGACCAAATTTGAGCCATGAGTCCGGATTAACTCCTTCCACCGGCGAATTACCAAACAAACTATTTCTAGTATCAATTAAATGCCAGTGGATTGAGTCTCCCTTCCGGGAGTACGGGATACGCGCGTTTACTATTATATCATTTTATGATCTGATAGGATATGATCATGATAGGATATGATAACGATAGTATATGATAACGATAAGATATGATAATGATAGGATTGGGATTTTTATCAAAATCTGACTTGAAGTGTTTTTTGGCTTATCATTATATGGAACCAGTGTAAAGTAATATATATGTACATCCTCATTTGACTTTGACCTGTATTTACTATAATTCAATACTCAATACCAAATTAGGCATGAAAAATCAAAACTGTGTAAATAGATGTTGCCTCAATATTATTTGGAACCAGTGTAAAGTAATATATATGTACATCTTTATTTGACTTGGACTTGTATTAAATATAACTGAGTACTCAATACCAAATTAAGCATGAAATATTAAAACTGTATAACTAGATGTTTCCTCAATATTAATTTATACTTTGATGAAAAGACTTTTGAACCAACCTTAGCTCCGTATTTATTTTATCTTGTATTCCTTATAACCAATATTAGGGATACAAAAGCCCACTTTATTCAAACCAGTTTGACTTAAAACTTAACATATTGCAAACCTGATTATAAATACTCCATGGCCGGGTCTAAAAAGAAATTAAACAAAAACTAAACTCACTTGCAAATAACCAATATTAGGGATATAAAAGCCCACTTTATTCAAACCAGTTTGACTTTAAACTTAACATATTGCAAATCTGATTATAAATACTCCATGGCCGGGTCTAAAAAGAAATTAAACAGAAACTAAACTCACTTGCAAATGGGTGTCCGATTCCTAGTGTGGCCTCCAAGCATCTGGGCGTTGGATTGCTCTTCCTCTCGTTTTTGACCACTCTCTGTAGAAGCATGTAAGTAGTAAATCCAGTGCAAGGCCTCTGTCTATCATTGTCATTCTGGTCAGTCTTGGTTCTTTGCCCAAGAAGAGTCTCACCACTTCTTGGTCTGAGCTGCAGGAGAATTTTGCTCTAAGCTCCATTAGAGTTG
This sequence comes from Eurytemora carolleeae, assembly GCF_000591075.1. Lineage (NCBI taxonomy): Eukaryota > Metazoa > Arthropoda > Copepoda > Calanoida > Temoridae > Eurytemora > Eurytemora carolleeae. Next base: position 88,777 of record NW_019397419.1, read on the forward strand.
ATCCCAGTGTTAATCCTGATTGCATCTTGATAGAGTTTCTTGTTTGTGATAGGACTGAACAATGCAGTATGAGGTGTATTTCGTCATTCCTGCCTTGTAGACATAAAGGGCAATAGGTCACTCTTCCCTCATCTTGGGACATGGCATCTAACGCCCTGTATGAGTCCCTGTTCCCTAAACCTGTGTTCATGCACCTGAATTTTACTAGAGTCCTTGACCATTTTGCTTCTTCGATGTGAGGTTGCATTGTCCACCATTTCCTAGGTATTGGGAGAATATTTAGGCTAGGTAGGTGCTGGACTCTTTGTAGTATTCCTCTTTTGTGGTGTTCCAGAAGTGTACTGTGCTTCAGTAACTTTAGTGTGTCTAAGTTTAGGTTGTGCTGTTTGATTAACTTGTTTATGTATTGGATGTACATTGTTTCACCGTGAGATTTGTTCCATTCCATACATGATTGTACTAAATGACTTCCCTTAAATTCTGGATCATGCGCTCGTTGGTAGAACCTTATCACTGATTCTTCCAAAAGTAGTTGTATTGGTTTCCATCCCAGCTCCAGGTTTACTATAGGGTTTGCAGAGGATTGCGGTATTCCGAGGATAGACTTTCCAACCTGTTGCTGTATGGTTTCCAACCCATGTATTATATCCTCTGAAACTGGTATTACATCTGCAGTGTAAAGGAGTCCTGGGAGTGCTATAGATCGCCAGATTGTCGATAGTGATTTTACTTTGTCTGGTAAGAAGTTGCCGGTTGATAGGATTACGTTCTTGTACATTTTTGCTTGCTTTAGCATCTCTTCCCCTTTATGTTTCGTTGCTCGTTTCGTTTCGGAGTATTGCATGACTCCGAGGTATTTATATGACTCTACTTGATCAATAATATCGGATTCAGATGTACCGTCACTGGATACAGAGCAGATGAAGTTTTGTTCTGGAGTTATTATATTGGTCTTTCCAATAGATACCGTCATCTTGAAGTCAGAGCACCAACCCTCCAGAATGGTTCTAAGTACATTTATGCTTGCTGAGTTGTCCGCGATTAGAATTATGTCGTCAGCAAATAACAAGATCCCAATTATTTCACCAGAATCCAAACGTACGCCTTGTCCACTACATCTTATTCGCCTTGCAAGTTCTGACACGTATATAATGAAGAGTACGCTACTTAGATTGCAGCCTTGCCTGAGGCCTCTCTGCTGGTATTGTGTTTTTGATCTAGTTCCTGTGGAGGATGTTGATATGTTATCTTGGAAGTAGTAACTCGTTAGCAGTGTGATGAATCGCTCAGGAAAATTTAATTGTCTCAGTTTCGCAAATAGTATATTCCTGTCTACCCTGTCGTAAGCTTCCTTTAGGTCTACAAACAGCAGGTAGGAGAGTTTTTTCCTGCTTTTATTTAGCTCCAGTAAGGTATTAAGGATGAAGGTGTTATCGCTACAGGATCTGTTTGGTCTGAAGCCATTCTGCTCTGGCCCGATTATATCTTCGACCTCGATCGACTCACTCACCCTTTTTGCCATTATCTTTGTCCATAACTTTGACACACAGCTGATTAAGGTGATTGGTCTGTAATTAGTTATGTTTGTGTTAGGTGGCTTCTTGAGTATTAGTGCTATGTCTCCTTCTTTCCATGAATCTGGTGTTTGTCCTGAAATCATTATGTTGTTGTACATATCTAAAAGTTTCTCTCTAGCTGCTGGTCCTGTATTTTTTAGCATTGCATTCGTTACATTATCCATTCCCTCTGCTTTGCTTGCATCAAGATCATCAATGTTTATACACAATTCCTCCATTGTTATTGGGTTCATTATATTTTCTGCTGTCTCTTCATTCAGTTTTGTTAAATCTGGATTTTTCCAGGTTATCTCCTCTTTATCATATGATGTTAAAAATTTCGTTTCAAGAAATTTCTCTACTATAACATTCATTTCTGCTGGGGTTGTTGTAAGCCCTACATCCAATTCAAGAGCTTCTTTAGCTGATGACTTTTTTGGTTTTGGATTTATCAGTTGCCAGAATAGTTTCTGCGCCTTCGTACCCTTTGTATTCAGCAGTTCCCGCATCTTCCTTTTTGTGTTAAAGGCTTCCTTGTAAAACTGTGTTCTTATGTTCGCTGTCTCTCTTTTAGCTCTTTCTTTTAGTTTACTAAATTCTTGATCTGTTTTATCCCTGTGTTCCTTCAATAATTTCTTGGTTTTTTTGCTTGCTTGTAACAGTTGGCTCATCTTTTTTGATTGTTTCTGTTTTTTCATACGAGTTGTTGATGTTGATGGTATGACCGATCTGCCAGCTTTACATAGCTCCTCTGTTAAGTAATTAGACTGTTCAACTCCTGTTAGCTCATCAAAATTTAACTTTGATGACATCATTCTTGAATCAAGTATTTTCGTGTAAGATTCCCATTTCCTGATGTGTCGTAGCGGATTCTTTGTTTTTGGGTGTGTTTCAGTTGTAGTTTGACTGCACATTTTAAATTCCCATAATAACGAACTGTTCAATGGTAATCTTATTTATTAATAAATCAATTCTCTGGTTGATTTTAAATTTTAGTATTTTTGAGTCTATATCTTCTAATATATTAGACAAAATGGCGTTAAAATCAAGATTTTTATTGACTCCATTTATAAAACTCATGAAAGTTCCTAGATTCTGATCAAACAAATCCCCGGAAGATAACTTAAAACATTGTTTACCATCCATTAGAATACGACTCTCATGCTTAATTTTTTGCAAACTATCCTCAATTTGTTTACTAACTTTACTAACTGCCTGTCTGGTAACTCGTGAAATTGAATTTAGACCTATGATTGCAAGGACCAGTTGAACTATTTCTATCATTTTTTCTGAAATTGAGTAAATCCTGAACATTTGTAAATAATGAAAAATAGTTTATTGAAAACTATCACAAAACATAACAATATAAAATTTTATGTTTGGAATCCCTTTCTTATACAAAATTACAAAATATTTCATTGAGAAACCGTGATATTCAATAACCATTAACTATATTGGTAGAGAAAATGAAAAAACGAAAAAATGAAAAAATGAAAAAATGAAAAACCTTTTTTAAAAAACAAACAAAACGAATATCGAATTGAAATTGGTGCCTTTATAATGGATAACAAATGTAACCTGACTTTAAATATCTTGAATCTTTTCATTCTAAAATTAGCTTAATGAGTTAAGCTTAAAATAGATTTGTTAAAAATAAATTAAGTGGTGCCTTTCAAATGGATAACAACTTTAGCCTGATTTTAATTATCTTGAACATTTTCCTTCTAAAATTTTCTTAAAGAGTTGAGCTTAAAAACAGATTTTTTAAAAAAACCTAGATAGTTCTATAAATGTGGCTGCTCGTGTAATTTAATCAAGTTGATAGTATAAAAGCCAAAAACTTGAAATGTAGCTTTTCTAATGCTTAACAAGACTTTTAAACTATTTAAATCCTTATTTTAAGGTATAGAGAGTTGAGCTTCAAATAGAATTCACGCCCTTATAAGTATCTAGTATACTACTCAGAACTTGATAATTCTCGACGTCTGGCTGCACGTTTTATTGGAGGACTTGATGACGATTCCTTAGAGCTAAAGCCGTCCGATTTCCTTGTATAATAACCTCTGGATTCTGGAGTGCTTGATCTGCGATCCTGAGAACCAGAGCTTGATGATGAAGAATGTCCTGATCCAAAGGATGAAGTACTAAGTGTTAAACCCTCATCAAACCCTTGGAGATACCGATCGATCTTTTGCTGGGAGGAATCTGTTTTTTTTACCAATTTTTTGTGAAAAATTATGCTCTTTTTTCCTAATCATTGGCTTTCTGCTTGCAGACTGATTAAACTTCTCCGAAAATTTCTCAATCTGTTCACCATGTGCTTTTGATGGGTCAACATATTTCCTGGTTACTTTGACAGTTGCAAAGTCCCTTCGTTTTGGTGCGATTTTGATTGCCCATTCTGAAGTTGAGGTCACCTTATTAGAAGTTTTGGATACTACTTCATAGTTCCAGAAAACCATATAAGTTTCTTCTTTGATCAGCGACGATAATTCCGTTATCTCAGATTCCTCTCCAAAAGCCCAGACTTGAATAGATTCTCCATTCCTTCCTACTGTAAACACTAGGTTATAGCCTACTTGAGCACTGCTGTTTAGTCTTGGTCCTGCGGACTCTAGGATTTGTCCGTAAAAGGCTCTTTTTGTGTGTTTTCCAATTTGATCAACCTCAATAGGTTCGATCGGCTCGTCTTTCTTACGAGATTCCCGTTCCAAGAACCTAGAAGGCCAGAGGAATATTTTTGTGAAGCTGTTAGAGAACGAATCTATAAATTCCTGACTACCTTCTTGTTTTCCTGTAGAATCCTGTGAGGTGATGCTCATCTCTTTCTCAGAGTCTTTGTTCCTGTCTACCTCCATAGAAACTTCTTCTTCATGGTTTTTAGAACCGGTTGAAACCTTATTTTCATTTGTTACCTTTCTATCCGGGGAGAATGATATTCTCCTGTACTTCTTGTTTTTGGCTCCTACACCACCATTTTTCGATTCTTTTGGAGTTGATGTTTCGACTGGTTTAGTTTCCCCAATATTTTTGGTAACTGAAGTTTCGAGTTTCCCTTCATCAGAATCTCTATTTGGATACAAGAACCGTTTTACTCGCTCTTCATCTAACTGGAAACCTCCAAAGAAAGTAATATAACCATGTTGGACTAGGAACAAAACTACTTTGTTTGCATATGAAGTACTCATGTTAAAACGAATCTTTATGAAATCTACGTTTAGCTCAGTTCCTGGTTGAGTCAGCTTAAACTCTTGTTTGAGAAGGGAATTCATAACACGTTTCAGCATGAGGTTAAAGGCGAAGGTGGAGTGTTCTTGTTGGGACTTATTTGGTTTGGCGACAAACTCTTTAACGCTTTCACTGGTACAGTTTATGTTTTCTTTTACAGAGCAGGGGCCGCAAATGTGTTCAATGCTTATATCGTAAACTCCATAGCAATCAGCATGTGCATACCGTTTACATTTTATGCATAAAAGCATTCCATTCTCGTAACTTTGAAAGGAGCATATACAATATATTTTTCCCTCCTTTAACATCTTTGAGATGAATGTAGAAGTCTAATTTAATGAAACCACGCCATTAAAATTACTTGTAAGAAATCTCGGGCTGGATCGATGAACTCTTTTTGACAGTACCGATCATACATCTCTCATCACCATAGGATTCCACTTCTCCCCTGATATTTAGTATATTGTATATGGGTTTATACCACGATTGAAGAAATGTTTTAGTAGCGATTCAGCTAATCCATTTAACATCCATGTTAGTTTAACATCTAATCCATTTAACATCCATGTTAATTTAACATCTAATTGAATTATTTGCTGATGAAGTTATACTATATCGTGTTACAAGATTTCTCTGGAATTTACTTTTTGTCAAAACCAGTATTGCAAATTTTTAAAAAAGAAAAATTACTTTGTTTTCCTCGATCTAGTAGCGACTCCTCTTCTGTTGTCTTGTTTTCTATCAGAAAACTCTGGGGTTTCCCTCTGATCTATCCACCTGAGAAGTTCAGTTTAAATCTACTACTGATCATATTTAAGAGAATTCATTATTTTGATTTATTTTACTTTGAAAATCAGATAAAGAACTTATCTGCAATATTTCTATATTCCATTTCCCTGTAATACTTGGATTCTTTCTAATTTTAACCGAATCAATTACTTGGTATTTCTAGAATCAGGAGAGATGGTTTTGCTGTATTCTCTTCTTGTAATGAGCGAATCATTCTGGAATGTTGCTTTGTTTTGCGAGCTTGTCTCTTCCTTGACTGCTTCATCATAGGAATGATTCCATCCTTTATCATAGTCTGTACTTCTCGACCTTTAAAAATGTATCTAAATTTGAGTTAAATTTTAAAATCATTTTCCATTCCCCTATCTCTTTCATTGAATATAAGATTGAAAGTTTAGATATTACTTGTTGTGAGCATATGTTCCTCTTCTGTTTTCTTGGTTTTTATATTGGTGTTTGAAAGGACAAGCTCGTTCCCTCCAACATCTTCCATTTTGATAAAACTTACAGATTTTCATTTTGTCTGTAATTAACTTCATTAGTTCTTTATAACTAATTAAATGATCTTTTCGATTAACTCATAGGTTTCCTCATACCCGGTTGTGCTTCCGAAATGCAAGGCTCTTTCGAAAGTCCTATTGTCCTAATATATTAAATTATTTAAAACCATTACTAATGTAATTAGTTACTAGGACATAGTCCTAAAAGTGGACAGGACCAGATTGAACCCCACATCCCATTCACCACTGCTATGGTCGGCAGCTCCTGGCTCTTTAAGACTCACAACTGGTGTATTAAGAGATCCCCATTAAAGTAATCAAACTCCTCAAACTTTGTTCCTCAAAAATCTTTCCTCAAATTCTATCCCCAAATTCTTTCCTCAAACTTTTTCCAAATTCTTTTCTCAAATTCTTTCCTCAAATTCTTTCCTCAAATTCTTTCCTCAAATTCTTTCCTAAAATGATCATCCTAGGTTCTTCTCAGTTATCAATTGGATTTAAGCAAAAGAAAAATAAAAATAACCAGTTGGAGTGCTTAAAATAGCCTAAACCATTACCAAACATTAAATAAAGCCAGTTTAAGTTTAAATATGAACAATTATTAGCTGATGACAGACAATATTTTCTTTTTCCAAAAGTTCCAAACTGATGGTAAGTCTATGCATCCTATGCAGCCGTATATAAACTTGTATATATTTCTTATATAAGTCTATGCATCCTATGCAGCCGTATATAAACTTGTATACATTTCTTATATAAGTCTATGCATCTATGCATCCTATGCAGCAGTATATAAACTTGTATATATTTCTTATATAAGTCTATGCATCTATGCATCCTATGCAACCGTATATAAACTTTTATATATTTTCTTATATAAGTCTATGCATCCTATGCAGCCGTATATAAACTTGTATATATTTTCTTATATAAGTCTATATGCATCTATGTATTCTATGCAAATGATAAAACTCGTTTTTAACTCCAATGGTCTCATATCGTGCCTGGTTTTAGTCGTCTTCCTATTTCAGAGTTTTCTGGTTATCACTGTACCTACCAGGATTTTTAAATTTTAAAAATAGGGTTATCCACAAAGAATAAAACTGTATAGACGACGTAAAACTATTTAAAATTTGACGATCCCAAGATTAAAGTAAGTTTTCTGCCTTGAATATAGTTATAAATTAGCTTATTTTGTGATTTGGCATTAAGGAAGAAATACTTTGCAGGTATTGCTGGTAGTCATGAATATCAGGATACAAACAGTATAAATTCCTTACAGTCGTATCACACAGTCTCATCTTTTGTGGGTAACCTTGCATTTATATAATTTGGTTCATTGTTTTTTATGTAGTGAATAATAACTTATAAACCTGGGTTGAAGCTGCTGTTACTGAAAAAAACATCAAATAGTGTCTATAGAGAGGGACCGTCCCTTTCCGCTCAAATTCTGAACGAAAAATCGGCTTTTTTTCCGGCCACAGTTGTATTTGAAAAGTAAGACTATTACCCATCAACAGCGAATAGGCTGTTTAGTTTACCCTGAAATTACCCAAATAAGTAAACGGTCCCTTTAAGTGAAAAAGTTGTCTTCCAATTCCTAAGTTTTATGGCTCTCACTGTATCAAGGAAAAGAAGTAAAATTAAGAGATGCGCGCATTAATTCATATCGTGAGCAGACAGCGCACATTAACTATATTTAAACGTGTGTAAGGAATGTGCAATTTATATACGTCATTCGTGTCAATGGGGGTCCTGGGAGTGGCCCCTATTTAGTTCAATAAAAATACTGTTAAACACACTTAGCATAATAGTACAAGGGAATGTTAATTCTGTTAAAACTGTCAAGCTGTGAAATAGAAAACAGTAGAATTCTCGTTCCTTATTTCTTCTTTTAGTTCTGCAATGCAGTACAGTAATAACCAAAAAACTCCAGAATAAACAGACGACTTTTAGACAAAAAATATTTACTTTAAATAGGCCAATGAGCATTGTAGTTTAAAAGGCCAACTCGCTAAAATAGTGATTTAATAAGTGTCTAGTAAAACGATTTGCTTTGTAACACCATGAAAATAACTAAGTATTGTTTAAAAGTCGTCTTCGTAGTTCAGAGTTTTCTGGTTATCACTGTAGCTACCAGGATTTTTAAGTTTTAACAACAGGGTTATCCACAAAGAATAAAACTGTATAGACGACGTAAAACTATTTAAAATTTGACGTTCCCAAGATTAAAGTAAAGCCTTGAATATATTTATAAATTGGCTTATTTTGTGATTTGGCATTAAGGAAGAAATAATTTGCAGGTAGTCATGAATATCAGGATACAAACCGTATAATTTCCTTACAGTCGTATCTAACAGTCTCATCTTTTGTGGGTAACCTTGAATTTATATAATTTGGTTCATTGTTTTTCATGTAGTGAATAATAACTTATAAACCTGGGTTGACTTGCTTAGACTATTCCAAAAAATAAGAATCCAAAACTTGAAAATTATATCCTGTAAAAAATTGCCGTTAGTTTTTATCAAAAAACACGGAGTAAAAATATAAAACACACACGCATTTTCTCTAAGGCCGGGTTAGAATTTGGCATAGTGCAAGGAAAGTAAATATTAAGAATAAAAAAACTTTAAAATTCCATCACTATGGCGTTGTTCGTTTATTATACAGTTTTAAAATACCACGGACATCGCCAAGTTTATCAATAAATAGTATTTAAACGATTTTATTCACAAAGAAAAAATGCGCAAATTACAATTTAAAACTTGAAAAAATCAAAAAATGCCATAAATACTATTCAAATCAAATTTGGTAAATAACAAAATAATAAAAAACGACTAATTACAATTGATTAAGTAGATGCTTAATTCGATAGAAACAACATTTCAAATTCAGTTTTCGAAAATATAAAAAAATTAGTTAAAGCTCGCATAGATTCCATTAAAAAGTTTCCACGTATAAGGGACTGAAACCCATATTCAAAATTAACATCTATTAAAAAAGGACCTTCACCAATTCACAACCGTTCCATAAAACAATTTTAAATTGAAGTGTCGCCTTGAATACGTTAACAGATCCCTTTAAATAATTAATATATATTATACAGGATTTAATCTTTTACTATTAATTGATCACACAGAAAGCCAATATCAGTAAGAAAACAGAAACTTTAATTTTTTTTATAAATATCTGTAGAAATGGACATTGTTGTTTTAGGCTTTCAAGAGGCTCCATAAAAATCGAAGAAGTTTTAGAATTTTTCAAATTTGTAATCGTTACAAGTTTACGTTGGTATTGATAATATTTACTTTGGGAGTTGAATAATTTCATAAAATCTAACTGATAAAACATTTTTGAATTGTTTTAGTACTCCATAGAGTTTTGTTGAGCCTCTTTAATGATTAACAAACGGACTATTCCTTAATCTATACATGTCTGACAATAAAGTCCACACCAGGGTTTGCGCATTTTCGGATTTAAAAATATTGAGAAATCAGTTTAGTTTAGCTTTCCGCTGAATCATCTCAATGAAGATGGTCTCAAAATTGTTCTTGGAAGTCCTGAAAATTAGATTAATCAGAAAATGTCATTAAGTATCAGGAAATATAAGGAAATAATAGAAAATATCAGAAAACATGAGAATTCATCAGTTAATATCAGGAAATATCAGAATTCAAAGGTAAATATCAGAAAATATCAGAATTCATCAGAAAATATTAAAAAATATCAGAAAACATCAGTAAACATCAGAAAACTTCAGAAAACATCAGAAAATATCAGAAAACATCAGATTTCATAAGAAAAAAATAAGAGAAAACATCTGAATTCATAAGAAAATATGAGAAAATTTCAAAATTCATAAAAAAATATCAGAAAGTATCAGAAAATATCAGAAAATATCAGAAAGTATCAGAAAATATCAGAAAGTATCAGAAAATATCAGAAAGTAACAGAAAATATCTGGAAGTATTAAAAAGTATCAGAAAATATCGAAATATTTTACTCAAAAAGTCCGATAGTTATTAAAAATAAACCTTTATCAACTATAAGAATGTTTTTACAGCAAAATTCCAAATTACCTGAGATCTTCAATGACCCTGGCAAGCAGCTGGGCTGACCCTTTATTTGAACCTTCAGGTAGGAAAACTTTCATCCCGGAGTTTTTAGTGAACAGTCCTCCCAGTATATTCTTCTTTTCCTCCTGATAAGCTCATTAGTTATTAGGTTGTTTTCAAACTAGGGACTGTCCGACTGTCAGTATAATTTTAAGTGAACCTCTGTGCAAAGATAGCAAAGATAGCAATGCCATGTGAATTTGTCTGTTGTTTCTTGAAAGCAAGAAATGCGCAAGCCACCTTTTTAGAGCAAAAAGGGTTCAGAACTCAACGTATGACATAATTAATGATAGTAGCCACTTTTACATTTTTTTAAATGAAAGATATATTAGCTCTTATTTTGCGTTAAATTGGTGTAGAAATCCACGAAGAACTATTTGGAAATGCCGCAATCGAAAACGGTTAATTTAAAGAAAAAAACAAATTTATATAAATATAACTTAAAAAATATATTAATAAATTTTAATTACAGTTTTACTTTAAAAGTGATTTGCTAATTTTTGTAACAATTAAGGAACTAAAAATCACTGATTTGGTAAGCAACGATGTTATACTAAAAAAAGGGTTTAGAGGATAATTAAAAAATGATTTGTTAATTTTTGAAATAATTAAGGAACTTAACATCACTAATTCTTAATAAAGTTGGTAATCAACGATGTTATGTTAAAAAAAGGTTTTAGAGGGTTCCATTGTGAATCTGGCATGTGTTTCTAAAGTTAAGACGACAAGCACCTAGGATGTGGACAGTCTCTTGAAGTCCGGTATATGTATATATGTTACTTACCAAGGGTTGGATTATAATGTACCATCTTCCTCCTTCCTGTAGTACACTGGGTGGACCCTGGATTCTACTGAATTCAAACTCCCAGTCCATGCTCCAGCTTCCCAATACTAAACAATTTAAAATAAGCGTAGTTAAAAACTAAAAAAATGTTTTCGGTAAAAATCTGTAGGTTAAATAAAATAAATGATGCTAATGCTAATGCTTAATACTAATAATTATACTAATACTAATATCAATATTCAATAATAATAAGAATAATAATAATAAAATAATAATCATAATAACTTACCTGTATGTAAATACAGAAGACGTTTATTTGTCACCAAGAAAACCTCTTTATCCTAAAGTTCAAGAAGCAATAAGACTGCTCAGGACAATTAATATTAGATCAATGTTAAACATGGGGAATAACAAGAATTTAAAATATCTTATTTTACCGAAAAAAGATGTTAATGGAATAAAATATGGAATTTTCAAAATAGTAAAAAGAAAATTACCGGAATTGTGTATTCGTGAAGCATGTAGGTGTCCTCTGCAGCATACCTGCCCTTCTCTACCTGACTGAGTATACGCTGACCCTCAGCTTCCTTCCGGTCATAATACCGGACTACACCATCAGGATGGATGTAACGCGCCGGTCGCACACGCTTAAATTCATCTCCGACCTCTGTGGCACGTTTAACGGTGTCAAAAGTTCCACTGGCGAAGTCAACAATACCGCCGGTAGGCCGGGTAACCAGCCCGGCCACACCCTTTCCAACACCCTTGAAGAATCCGGACACGCCCTCCTTGCTGGCTCCCTCGTAAGGTTTCGTAAAAACGCCGGTCACACCGCCAACAAATCCCATGGAAAGATCTCGAACATTCACCGCCATCCCGTCCATTAGAGTTTGATTTTCCCGCCGTTTAATCGTCTCCCGCCGTTTATTCTGAAACTTTTCATCAAAGGTGAGAGATGCCAAACCTTTGCCAAGAGCTCCGGTTATCTTAGAAACCGTTCCAGCTGCTCCTCCAACTACACCACTAAACACACTACGGACTCCTATAGCCAAACCTTCAGCAAACTCCCCAGGTCCCTCTACAGCCCCCTGGAAGGGTTCATAGAAGAGATCTTCCACACTGCGTGCAACACCAACCGCCAACCCGAATGGATTACCTAAAATGTAAAGAACCAAATTATTTTAGAATCAATTATGATGAATAAAAAAAATACTATCTGTTGGCAAAAAAAGTATTAAAACAGGAACAATTATTCAGATTTCTTTAAGAAAATTGTTTAGTTTCCGCCTTTTTAATAATACAACTTCAAAACAAATTCAATAAAAATTAATGGTAAATATGATTACTGATTAGAAAATTAATTAAAAATTATCATTAAATAAATCAATTCTCCACCCAAAAAACGCATATCAATTACAGAGCCTTAATTTTTGACGTCTGATTTTCGTTTATCATTTTTAAATTCTACATTTAAAAACTTTGACGTTTTAAAAAAAGTCTTTTCTGAAATATGAAAAAAGTGCTTAAAATATTGTCATTATATTATTTTTAATTGTAAATTATTTTGTAGTGATCTGAAAAACATAAAAAAATATAATAATTACAATCATATTATGTTCAGCTTAATAAACATACTATCTATTTTAAGCAGTTAGCTAATATATCCATAACAGTCGGTGTACACTGTACAGTGAACCCCAAAATCTGTGGGGTAGAAAACGGCATTTCAGCAATCTTATGTTTATTTGACGTTGCGGTAGAGCAAATAGTTTTACCAGCAGCTTATAATCAATTTTTTAAAGTAAAATAGGTCAGTGTACTCTGTACACTGTACAGTGTACAGAGTATATACACTCTTCACAATTGCTCCAACCATATGGTTCATCTTTAATCAATGACTAACAAAATATAAAAATTTCCCAAAAACGTAGCCCACACCCCTGGAATTCAAAAACTTGATAATTTTAATCTGTAAGACAAAAAGCGAAAGACGACTTTAAAAAATGAAAAATAAAAGGTTTATGTTTGTTTTCTTAACTTTTTCTTTTAAACTATTGTATTGCAATGTACAGCCGTTTTGTAATAATTTTTTCCTTACAATTATAAAAAACTAATTATTGTTTAAACCATTATAATTTCTAATTTAAAAGATTTTAACTATATCTAGTAAAAAAAGAAAATAATTATTTCAAAAAATGATAAAGGGTTTTTGTTGTTGTTGCTAATTTCATTTCTCCTACCTATGACATCAAGGCCGAGTAGAACCACATACATCTGCTTAACTGCCTGACTAGTATAGTGTCTGGATATCTCTGTTGTCAGATCATTGAACCCATAGAACTGATGTTTACGTTCGAAGTACGCCAGTCTAAAGATGATATCATTGCTGTCTGTGATGGTGACCCCGAAGCTCTGGAGAAGAAGACCGATGAAGTTTGATCCTCGATGAGATGTTCCGTCCCGTCGGGCGTTGTGGGATGTCAGAGAGAAGCTAACATGAATCTTGAGTGGAGACATGTGGAGGTAATCATAGAAATCCTTTTGTCCCTGAGATACAGTTAGGATTGCGTGCTCCTGAAGAGGTTTCCTCGCCATCTCCAGGTCAAGCTCAAGCTTCTCCTTAGTATTCTCCTCAAGGATCTCTTCATCTTCAAACAATTCAGAGATAGCGTTCACAAACCCAAGTTCAATCTAGAAATGAAATAAATTGTATGAAATAATCTTTAAATTTTGGTTTACCTTCAAAGACTCAAACAAGAGACTACTTATATGGTTTTAAATGGGAAATTAACAGTAAATGACAAATGCAATACAGGTCACAATTGGAAACCCCAATCTATTCTGTAATCATAATTTTCTTGCATAATTAAAGAATCTATGTAAATGAAAAATGATTTTTTTAAAAAGGATCTTATTACGCTAATAAAATTAAGAGTTTCTATACATACAAATAAAAACTTATTAAATTTGGTAAATAATTATGATTAAAAAAAAGATGATTAAAATCATGAAACTCTACCTTTAGCTGCATCTCCTGTATGAGAGCATGAATGTATTTATACTGCTTCATATCTACATGTGCTGGACTAGTATACTCTAGAATAGAGAGCTCTATAAAGGGTTTGGGAACACTGTCTGCCATTACAGACTTAGGCGGGGGAACTGGAGCAGCAATTACTGGATACAGACATTCCAGCAGTTGATTGTCAAGCTGAATATGGTTGACTTTCATGTGAATTTGTCTTTGATGTGGTGATGTGCGGACCTGGAGCCATAAACCTTTCTGAAACTGTCTTCGGACCCGTCCTCGGTGGGGCTTTTCCATCCTTTCCTCCCTATAATCAAGTATAATTGAACCATCTTCTATTTCCCTTCTTGGGTTTGGGTTCTTGTTCACCCCTAGCAGACGGTTAAACAACTTGAAATCGTTTTCTATAAGGCTGGATTGATGAACAGTTAAAGGTCTATATCTTTGCTTCCCTTCCTTCCTAACCTCCCAAACTGTGTCACTGCAAGTGACAGAGAGGTATGCCAATTCCTTTCTTACACTCTCAGAGTTATTGACCAGGGAAACTCCAATTGCAGAGATTGATACTTCAATTTCCTGCTCAATCCTTTCCATTTCACCAGTTGTCTTAGCTAATCTCTCGGCCAAGTGACCATTATTGGTGAACAAGAGGACACGTTGCATTCCATCTAGAAAAGATACCCAGGATAAATATCCATTTCCTATCTTAAATGAATCATAGGCATCGCTCTTCAGACTGTTCTCTAGCGGTGGTGTGTTAAGACCCTGAACTGACCAGACTAAGGTTCGTCCTCCTGATGGTTTCTCCCATGTGTACAAACATTTCTTACCAGGAGCAAGAAACTTTCTGTTACTGGAACCCAGCTCTCCAAACTCAATAAACCAGGAGGGTGTATTATTCACAAGAAGAGCTGGTGCATATCCTGTTTTATACCTTGCTAGGGTAACTAGGACCTGGGAATTATCCGTCTTCACTCTTACATCAATACCTCCATACTTGTTTGAGAGCATGAGAAGGGATGTGTTTATGTCTAGAATAGAAAAAGGTACAGTTGTTTCAGGGTAATTTTCAGCCTTGCATATATAGGATTTCCCACCATAGATTGGCCAGATTGGAACACACTCTTTTGCAGGTATAGTTGTCCAACCTAGTTCATCCTCAACCTCCTTCATCAGGATGTTGAAGTCTGCGGAGTTGTACACCATGAAATACGGAGTGAAGGTGATTATCTTGGTAAGACTAGTGCTACTCTGACTAATCTGGATTCCGATACTGTACGCATCTTCTTTAGTTTTATCAAGACCAATAAAATTTCTCTTTAATGATCCTCTTCTTGTGTCCAGCTTGCATGTGATCTTACCAGTGTCTCCTATTGTATCAATGGTGAAGGGATCAGACCACTGAGATGAATCCATCTTCAAACTAATCTTTTTCTTTCCAAACAGTGATTTAGTAATATAAGAAAACATAAGTGGAAGCTTCTCATCGTCAGGGTAGTGAGCTACCTCACTACCTGAATCATGGCCCTTGTAGTACAGAGTACGCTTTGTCTTATTGACTAACCAGAAGGGAGCAAACACTGATAGAACAATGGTACCTTTACTATACTCCTTCTGCACCCCCAGATCTAGCCTGATGTTACTTGACTCTGGTTCAGTGCTCTCAAACCTCCAGAAATCTAATTCCCTCATGTTATCCTCAAAAACCTTGTCACATGCTAGATCTGTGTATCTCCATCCGTACAGTTTGAGGCGGATCATTGAGTGTCCATGTCGCACATCCTCCAGACATCCAATCTCCCCTTCAGTTAGTGTTTTGAACTCCTCTGTCTTTCCTGAGGAGTAGTAGAGGGGGATAGGAAGACAGTTCTTCAGAACAACAACAGGACGAATAGATATTGTGTAGATGCTACTACCCCGATCCCTGGATGTTTCTCTAAAAATATCCGTAGCCAAACCTTCAACGTTGAAGAAGACAGATGGATTTCCATGAGAGTTGGAGCATTCAATTACACGTCTCACACTTCTTGAGAGCTCAATTTCTTTCCAGGTTAGAAACTCCAATCCAATGTTCTGTCCCTGACCATCAAGAGAGAAGTAGAACCGTCCAAGTTGAGTGTAGATATCGGAGATGGGGGCATTCCATTCTTCTCCCTTCTCTAGTCTAGAGATTACTCGAAATTTTCCATTATTCTCTGTCCAAACCTAATAAACCAAATATTTTTACATTTATCTTGTTTTAATAATTTCTGTAAATTATCTCAAATAAATGTGGTTTTACAGGGAAAAAATATCAGAGGTAAAATTATTTAGTTCCTTGACGGGGATGGGATAGTAGTTCTTAAAGATGACTATGGACTGCAGAGTGATAATCTTGGAGCAGTTCTCCACCTCCACCTTGGATACAAATCCTTTCTCGTAACCAAACTCGCATCCCCGGAACTGGAAAGGGAAGAATCTCATATCAGTTTTACTGATGGGTAATGACAGTGGTGTAATTTCTCCAACAATCTTCAATCTAAAAAAGGGAGAGATGACAAAATTAAGATGTCTTTAAGGGTCTTAGTAAGCGTAATTTCAAGTGTCCCTCCATGCAAAGATGACAATGATGACAATAGCCTTGCAACCTTAATGTGATCAAAAATGTGCAAGATTACTTTGTTTTTCTCATCAAAAATTGTTTATTTCTGGGAATTTCTCGCTTATTATCAGCAAGAAATACGGATGTCACTTTTGCAGAGAAACCGCAATGGAAAATAAACTTTTAAAACTTGTAAAACTTGAAATAATACTTACAGCCCCTGTCAGCACATAGTGACAACTGTTTCAAAAATCAATTTTCTTCTTTCTTTTTTAAAAGCATTTTTGAGTAACAAATAGAAAGGACTATCAAAACTACCCTCTAGGAACAACCAAGGACTACACTCTAAGAAGGACTACCGTGGACTAACCTCTAAAGAAGAACTACCCTCTAATTTCTAGGAAGAACTGCTCTCTACATAATACTATCAATGACTACCCTCTAGGAACAACCAAGGACTACACTCTAAGAAGAAATACCGTGGACTAACCTCTAAAGAAGGACTAACCTCTACTATCTAGGAATGACTGTCATCTAAAAGGTTTATCAATGACTCCCTATAGGAACAACCGAGGACTACACTCTAGAAAGACTACCAAGACTACCTGATAGCTGATGATGATTCTTCTGTTTGCTGCTGTAAAGGACTAGTATAGGATCTGGTTTTACAGTCGAGACTACTTCTACTCATTCGTAAACCAAAAGCTTTCTCCGACCCTGACGGTAAACTCACAACATCCATTTCTAAAAACAAAATCTTGAAAATCTATGATTTTTAATAAAATAATTTCTCTATCCTAGATTATTTATAAATTATGGATTTTTCATTAAATTGCCATTTTTTATTTTTAAAGGGACTGTAAGCGTAATTTAAGGTAAAATGCAAAAAGATGACAATGCCGAATTTACAACTGTATCCTTAAAAGCGTAGTCTGATCAATTATGAATTATATATTTATGTTTTTCTTTCTGTAAACTGTTTATTTTCATTAGCGGTTTCTCCGCGTAAGTGACTGGCGCATTCTTGATATGAACAAATTTTAAGAAATAAAAACTTTTCTAGTCAGAGAAACGACGATACCTTCCGCATTTTATGATCAGATTAAGGTTTTAAGGGTATCGTTGTAAATAGGGAACTGTCATCTGTACATGGAGGGTCCCTTGAAATTACGCTTACAGTCCCTTTACGCTGGTTTTCAAGTTAACCTCATTAAAAAAAAATCATAATTGCTGACCTTGAGAATGATCTAGAAGAACAAG
Source organism: Eurytemora carolleeae (assembly GCF_000591075.1). Lineage (NCBI taxonomy): Eukaryota > Metazoa > Arthropoda > Copepoda > Calanoida > Temoridae > Eurytemora > Eurytemora carolleeae. Next base: position 106,618 of record NW_019397419.1, read on the forward strand.
CTGCTTGTTATCGGCTAGAGATATCGTTATCTCCCGACCCATCTGGTTTCTGAGAATCAGAGGATCCTCATGGATAACCTTCGAGGATGTCCTCTCCATCCCTAAATAGATGACAAGTTTGGACAAAATACTAGATAAATAATAAATAATAGCTGTAGTGCCCGGGGTTGTCCATGGAATTTTAGAAACACTTTATTTTTTTTCTCGAATTTTGAACAAAAAAAATTGAATTAAAAAATTCGATTAAAGGGTTACTTATTACTTAAGTAACTTAAGAGTTCCATAAAAAAATATCAGCCAATATCCACGATTTTTTTTTATAAAATCCGCATAATTTTTGTTAGTTTTTGTTGTACAATGAATACAAAGCGAATATGTTCACAATTGAAATAGAAGATGGGCGCGAAGTGTTCTAAAAGCCTAGTATATATATACTTTGCTTGTATGTCTGTCTGTTTGTTTATATACAATAAACGTCTGAACGGCTAAACCGATCGAGCCCAAATTTTTTTCTATTCACACTGATGGATTTCCAAAAAATACTAATCGTCAATTTTCCCCAGCAAAGATTTGGTTCCATATAATTTCATTTGACTTTACATTTTTTTATTAAAAAAGAATTATACTAAACATAATGTTTCACGTCTATCATGCCGATCCTCAGTAGTTACAATTCTTTGAACAACTCTTCTTTCTCTCTCTCTCTATATATATATATAAATATATAGAAAGATTATACCTGTCAGACTGAAGGATTCAATCATATTGTTCAGAACAGACAGAAAGGTTCTTGTAATTGTTAGCTAAACAGAAAGGTTCTTGTAATTGTTATCTAAACAGAAAGAAAGGTTCTTGTAATCTTAACAGACAGGTTCTTGTAATTGTTATCTTAACAGAAAGAAAAGGTTTTGTAATTAAAATCTAAACAGAAAGAAATTTCTAGTAACATTTTTTATGATGGGGTCAAAATTCAGTAAAGCAAGTTAAAAAATTTAAGGTAAACTTTGCTGAAAAACACAAGGCTTCATGAATAGGGTACAAGTAGTGATGTGCAATCAGTTAATTCGTTTTAGGCTCGTTTCTAGCAGACATTTCTGTCAGGGTAAAAATTTGGCATAGTGTCAGAAAAGCAATTGTCTTAATAAACTATCGGCAAATTTAGACCCTTCTAGAAGATTAAGGCAGAAAACGATTTAAAAGCGATCCGAATGATGTAAAAACAAAAAAGTCATAACGATCATCTCTAAATCGTTTTTGAATTCTTTTAGGAATTGCAAACTTTAATAAAAGCAAACTTAAAAAAAAATACAATTTTGAAATCTTGGAGGGTTAAAAAAACAATAACAAAAAAAAATGAACAGAACTAGGTAGAACGAGTACCTGTAATGCATGAGAAGAGGATAGCTTGAGTTCTGTAAGCGGAGGAAGATTCTCCGGGCAGACGAATGTATCGGGTTCGTCAACGTTGAAGTTTGGGGAGAGCAGAGCAGAACCAAGTTCATTGACAGAGTTACTCTGATAACTGAAATCCAGGCTCCATCTAGAACAGACAAATTAATGGAGGGCAGTTTCCCTGTTAATCTGAACAGAAACAAATCCACCAACACATAATACGTTTTTAATAACAAAATGTTCAAAATTGGCCTAAATTTTTTAAATGAAAATTCTGAAAAGATTTTCCAATCTATAGGATGGGCTGCGATATTATTATACCTGTAATTATAGGATGGGCTGCGATATTATTTTAATTGTAATTATAGGATGGGCTGCGATGTTATTATACCTGTAATTATAGGATGGGCTGCGATATTATTATACCTGTAATTATAGGATGGGCTGCGATATTATTATACCTGTAATTATAGGATGGCCCAGGTTGGTTAATTACTTGAATGGGTTCGATAATAGGTTCCCATAATGCAACCTAGAAACAAGATCAAATTTAGAAACATTTTTTTCATTTATTTTTTATTTTTCAGTTTCTAAATATCAAGATGCAGAGTTGCTTTAGTGTTGAAGATGTTAACTAACTGTTGTAAAAACTGATAAACATACTTTTGTAAAAAAAAAGCTGCAGACTCACTATTATAAAATTCATTGAATTAACTATAATAAGCTGCTACCTTCTATTGTAGTAAGCTGCTTCTAACTCTAGATTGTTATAAGATGCTACCTTACTTTTGTAGTAAGCTGCTTCTAACTCTAAATTATATTAAGCTACTACCTTACTATTGCAGTAAGCTGCTTCTAACTCTAGATTATCATAAGCTCCTACCTTGCCATTGAAATAAGCAGCTTCTAACTCTAGATTATAATAAACTGCTACCTTGCCATTGTAGTAAGCTGCTTCTAACTCTAGATTATATTAAGCTGCTACCTTGCTATTGTAGTAAGCTGCTTCTAACTCTAGACTATAATCAGCTGCTACCTTGCTATTGTAGTAAGCTGCTTCTAACTCTAGATTATCATAAGCTGCTACCTTGCTATTGTAGTAAGCTTGCTCCTAACTCTAGATTATTATAAGCTGGTACCTTGCTATTGTAGTAAGCTGCTTCTAACTCTAGATTATAATAAGCTGCTACCTTACTATTGTAGTAAGCTGCTTCTAACTCTAAACTATAATAAGCTGCTACCTTGCTATTGTAGTAAGCTGCTTCTAACTCTAGATTAGCTCCAACCCATAGTCTCCAACTCCAATTCCTCACCTCCCCCTCAACCTGGAAATAAGATGGGATTGAGAAACTTTATCATAGTAGAAAGGGTCTCAGTTTAATTTAAATACAGTGATATTCTAAATAACCCGGTGTGGCGTTATTTCTGAGTAAACGTTAAATAATGGTAGTAGATTCTACGCAGCAAATTTTCCGCGGCATCCGCGCATATTTTTGCCGTTCACGGCAGTGCGCACAACCGAAATCTGGTATTTTATCTAAAATTTTAAAGTTAGAAATTATATTCATGCACTTAAAATATACACTACATGCTGATATAAAATGTGAGTGCAGAAGTAATTAACTATACATTAAACTCTCATTAGTTGCAAGTATCAGAATCAATTAACAATTAACTTACGTAAACTAAGCTGTCATATCGATCCCTAATGTTAAAACAATTGATTTTTACTGTCTGTCGCTCAGCAAAACTTGATTGATTCTCAAATATGAGAAATACTTTCCCTTAATTTACTGTTTACATTCACAGAATTGTGCGCAAATCCCGCGGAAAATTTGGTGTGTAGAGTCTACTACCACTATTTAACGTTTACCCAGAATTAACGCCACACCGGTAATTATGAAAGCAAAAAAATGGCTGATCACATTTGGGAAATGGAAAAACTAAGACCATTTTGTTCGTGAAAAGAAGACACTTTAAAAAATGCTTCAACTCGAATAGCTCTGGAGAGTTTGTGATAATAGTTTTATAATAAAAAATATACCTAGTATTATAAATTATTAGGTTGCTTATAATGAATGCCGCATACTATTTATCAATTCCGGTTTAGTTAATAGGACTGTAGTAGAAAGGGTATCAGTTTAATAATTTAAAACTTTAAATCTGTGAAAACTACAAATAACAAAATACTAAGCAAAATTTAGGAGGTCACGACCTCCAGGATCATCTGAGGTCAAAAAAGGGCTATGAGAATGGAATCGGAGAACCAAAAAACCTATAATTTGAAACCTCACATGACTTATTTTCATTGATTTAATATCATTATCGAAGGGAGGTCAAAATTGAGGTCGAATACATGTGGGTATATCAGCGCATGACTTATGTGGTAGCAAAAAGTATGGAAACAAAACCAAATGCAGTCTGTACAAAGTTTGGTGTCACAAAGCGTCGAAGGGGGTTACACTTTTTAAAATCCATGAAAAAACCCTGGGCTCACTGAAAATTATATATATCCAACCTCATACTGAAAGTTAATAAACAATGAATATGTCGATAAAGTTTCTAATGACATATTCTAATCGCAAATAACAAAATCAAAAAGTAAATTAAAATATGGGTGATTATTTAGCATATTTCGCCTTTGCAGTGTACATTTCTTATATTCAACTTTTATTACCTTGGATTCAAGAAGAACTAAAGGAACGGTATTATTCCCTCGTCCAGATTCCATTGTAATTATCAGTTGTTTCACCTGAATGATAAATTCTAATTGATAAGGATGAATTTGAGCAGAATCAAGGATAATAAGTAAAGATATTAGAAACACCTTTTTTTATAAATCAATCTTTCAGTCAAATATGTTACCTTGAACATAAGATGTTCATCCCCCAGGTTGCTAACAGTACTTGCAAGAGACATGGTGTCTGCATGCTGCATTAAATCTAGTGCCTCATCTGGTTTCAGATACCACATCTCATCATCGACTATATCAGCTGTTTTCCAGAGATTTTCATCGCTCTTCTCAACCTTTACCTCCTCTTCAAGATCCTCCGGTAAAGCCTGGAAGTTTAGCATGAAGGTATTGTAGCTCTGAAGAAGGATCATGATAGAGGCAGGGGATACATTGAGCACAAGACTAGAGAAGTTCATATCAATCCTGGTTCTTCGACTCTCAGTGTCCTGGCTGAAGTGCATTGCCATGTTAGTGGGCTTCAATATCTGAGCCAGTGTTTGTTCTCGGTCCTTAGGATCAAACTTACAGGTGTGCCCTCTTAAATCATCCAACGTCATGTTAAATGTCAATTTTTCCTGCTGCTGAACAATGTTCATATTGAGCTGTGCATTGAAAAGAATGGCATCAGTGGTTTTATCCTCAATATCATTGACAAGGATAATATCAGGTTCATCCATCCTAAAGGATATTCTCCTTGTCACTGAAACAGGTTTTGCTTCAGATTCAGACTTGTAGTATCCACCCTCACCTAGCCCTGTGGCAGCAAAGAATTCATCATAATCAACCACCTCATTGGGAATAAAGAACTCGCTAATTTTCAGCAGATATGAAACGGATGCAACAACAGTGAAGCTTGAAATCTTGCAATTCAGTAATTCCTCAGCATTGGAAAACCTTTGATAGGTCACATCTACCATGGTACTGTTGTCAACCATCTTAGACTCAAGAAGGCGAACTATTCTGCCTTGAGCTGAATCCAAACTATGTCTAGTGTCTTCTAAAATAACATTCTTAAGGGTAGCAACAACATAAAGTTCTTCATCAGCAGTCATGGCTCCATAAACATTAAGCTGATCGATACTAATTTCTCCTAAAGAGTCATGCTGGTCATTGCAGTAGCTGTTGTTGAGAATCTGTAGCGAGAACTTTTTAAAAGTAAACTTAAAGTCAGTGGTTTTAGCTTTTGGTGATACTTCTTTCTTTTCCTTATCTGCCAAGACTTCTTGAGATAAAAGACTTGCTCTGCTGCCTCTTTGGTAATTAGGTTTTATGGGAAGATTTAGTTTTGAATTGGTTTTTATAGACATGGGTACAGCTTTAATGACACCTTTTTCTCCAAAGTTCTTTGACAACAATGATATAATATTGTCGTAATCTTCTTTGAGTAAATTAATCTTTACCTGTTCCAGTACACCAGTAACCTTGATATCTGGAGGATCAGACTCGTTAACTGCTCCATTCATGTTCCTAGCCAACTCCATCTCGAATGAAATTGGCTCAATGATAGTAAACTTATTGTGACTGCCTGTCTCTGACCTACACAGTGTTATGTTTGAGAATTCAAGGCTCAGCTCATCCATTAGGAACTTCTCTGGTGTTACTCTGTGTCTGTTACAGAGCAAAAGTCTACCAAGATTAGCTTCAAAGGTGGTCTTGCTTTCTGAATGTATGGGTATAATGATAACTGGAGCTTTGATAGAGATGTCAAGCTTAACTCTTGTAGCAGAGCTGTATATCTCTTTGGCAAGATTCACTGTTCTCTCACTTGCCTCAGCTGAAAGCTCCATCACATACTCTTTCATGTTAGTAAACGGGTCAATAAAGAGAAGCAAGTCCTTAACATATTTCATGAGGAAGACAACACGAAGTTGAGACATATTTGCCTTCACTAAGACATCAGGCATTCCTTTCTCCTTATCTAGCTCATCTACATTATCATTTAGAGTAATGTTGACATTGAAAACCTCAGCATCAGTACTTTTAGCAATCATCTTGTATTGAGTTCTTTCACAAGAATCAAAAACTTGGAATTCCATCAACTTGGCATTGATGGTGGTTTGGGAGCGGGAAATACGAAGATCAGCAACTAAATTTTCTGCACGCATGCTTGAGAAATCTGCATAGCTTGTCATCAAAGAGAAACCAACCTCCTTTAGCTGAGCAAAGAACCTAAACTGCACTGGCTCTTCAACTATCTGTGATTTACTTCTAGATGCAACACGACCTTTAGGTTTATAAATGCTTTTCATAAGACCTCCAGATGCATCATTCCCACCTGAATTCTGTCTCGAAAGTCTTCTTGCGCCTTGTCTCTTCAGTCCCAAAGGAGAGTCCCTATTTGGGGTAGTTACAGGAGTCTTAGGGGCTTCAGCTGCTACCATTAGTTTAGATGCTCTAGACTGAATGTTTGTCATCCAAAGAGCTGACTCTTTTGCCAAATCTAAGATGGCGTCCTGATGGACACAGAAGTGTACAGAGGTTAAGATTGCATCTATTGACTGCTGAACTCCGGCCCAGTCTGGAGAATTGGGGTTAAGCTTGGTATACTTGATTGACAATAGCTTCTGGTCTTTGTATAATGTACTGTCTGTGTTAAGCAGTTTAACAGCTGAACCATCTGGCATTTTAAACTTGACATGTTCACAGACACAAGAGTTGATTTCAAACTTTCCAACAAGACAATGCTTCTTAACAAGGATCGTTGAGCCCATTCCATTAATCTCAAACTTAAACAAAGGAATCTCATTTTTCTCAATATCCAGTTTCAACTTTTCAATGTTAAATGACATGTCTAGCTGAACAACATTTGAGGCAATTGAGGTTTTGGACTCTCTTTTTAACTCTGGGACATTCACTGGAACAACAACATTCTTTTTCCTCCCAATAAAAAATGAGTTTGCAGAGGCACCAAGACTGGAGACAGCACTACTGAAGGATGCATCTGAGTCAGTTCTCTTTAAGGTTTGTTTACTTACAAACTTATCCTCATCATCAGGATCAAGGATCTTCTCCATCAGCTCTGCTAGCATGAGAAGCCTCTGCTCCTCAATACAAAGACCAAGGACTGGAAGACCTCCGTGCAACTTCGTTATTGGAAAATCTGGATCATTTTGAATCAGACAGTACTTAAAGCTGAAGTCTACATTTATCGGTTTCAAGAGATGCAGTTTTGAATTCTTGTTGCAAATTTCAAGTCTCCAGTTTTCATCTCTAAAATAAATTGAATATTGAAAATGGAACTTGAAAAGTAAAAATATTTAATGATTCTAATTATTGTTTGCATGATGAAATAAGAATTCTTTAAAACAAACAATTTCGCTCAGTTTAAATAATTAGGCAAGAGTCACCAATGTTAAGGCATAAATAGCAATAGTAAGTTTTGCGCAAACAAAAAAAAATGAAAATAAACTGCATCAGTTGGATTACATAAAGAAAGGAAAAATAAGGGCTACAAATACAAAAAAGGAATTGGGAAGCCAGTCTACCTGAGAGCCAGCATAAGCTCCATATTTTCCAGCTTGATGGTAAACTTGTCGTATGCCTGCTCCAGAAGGTTCTCCTTTAACTTCGCCTCAAACATCTTCAAAGGATCAAGACCACTCTGTATAAATATCTTATTTCATCAAAGTAGGAGAGGCAGAAAGAAAGAAGCTAAAAAGTTTCCAACTTTTTTTTACAAATTTTGACTGTCGGCTTAATCTCAAGGTAAACTCCATTAGTTGCAAAATTCGATTGAATACCCTTTATATCTTTGCTTGGGCAAAGATAGTGTATAAAGTGAATTATGCAGCAGAGACAAGGATGGCAAATAGAATTAATCTCTTTCCAGGTAATAAAAGAAGATACTTTCCTAAATTTGACCTGGCCGAATAAAGGATTTTGTTGTTAAATAAAGGGTTACTTGAAAAAATGCAAACAGTTCCTTGAAAAAAAATTGAAACATAAAAAATCTGCGTCATGTATTTTTTTGGATAAAATAGTTGCCTTGAGGGCTTCTAGTCCACCCTGCTTCTTGCTGTTCTTCATATTCTGAGTGACCTGACCGCTCTTGATACTAATGCTACCAAGGTTAGCTATTAAAGCAGGACATCCCTCGGTATATACACCACGGTACGGGATCACAATATATGAACTCTCTAATTGAATATTTACATCCATGAACTTGTGGTTCTGGATGACATACTCCCATCCCAGTTTACTCATTCGAACCTCTTTGTACTCCTAGGCATTAATATTGGAATTGATTGTGTTATTTTATGGCTGCATATAAACTGTAAAAACTTTAGTTTTCTGCAAATCAAATTTAAAATTAGATTTTTAGCGGGTTTTATGCATTTTAGTTGTTTTTATGTCCAAAAAATAAAAGCAGTAAATTACGAATTATAAACATTTTTTTCCCGTTCTTTGATTACAAAACAAATAGCTGCGGCGAAGATTTAAACCACTTTTCAAGTTTTAAGTTACTTAAAAAAGATTATTGTAAGCTTATCTAATCATTTGATGCTATTTGTTATTTTACAATTTTCAACGTTTACACAAAATATACATCTACATTTCTTCTAGACTGGGGGAAGATATTATATTAGGAAAAATACCAAGTAAATTCTTTTTAAATTTAGGGACAGCGCACTGTCAGAACAAACAAAAAGTTTAAGAGTTGGTTAAAGAATGGGTAAAAATAAAAATAACTAAAAATAAAAATTTTAGTAGAAAAAAATATGACAATATTAACATTCCTTCATAGTTTCCATAGCTGTCTCCTGTAGATACGAGATCTGAAGTTCCTCTGGGGGTTTAAATATTTCCATCACATGGTTCACTGTCTTCATATCGTAGATGATCTCTAGGGGGGAGGAACTGATGAACAATCTACGATCGTATACTGATCCCTTGTCTTCGTCTAGATTACCTCCTTCGTAAAATATAAATTAGATAGTAACATAATATTATTATTATTATTATTACCAATCAACCTATAGATTAGAAAGTAACATACTAGTATTATTATTATTAAATAGTCATAGACAAATACACTATTAGTATGATATATTTGTCGAACACTCAAATTATAAAATTGAATTTGAAATTTTGGTGTCAGACAAAATATTAAGTTTAAGTTTACAATGAACTTGTGAAATTAATGCAATTTGATTTGTTCTCCATTTTCTATTATATAATCCATTTTTAAAGGGGCTGTTAACAGAAAATTTAAGTGAACCTCCGTTTAAAAAATCATAGGTACGTTTTACTACGGTATCCTATAAAAGTGACTTGCATATGTCTGCTTACATAACAGGATATAGAAATACTACAGAAGCAATGGAGTTAAGTTTCAGAAATAAACATTTTTAAACTTAAAAAACGACTAACGAGATAACAGTTGAAAATATACATATGTGAACTGTGTCACTCCTTTCTGAATGGAAGGTCACTTGAAATTAAACCGACCTTTCCCTTTAATGATTTGGAAATGTGTCACATTTGACACCAACGATATTATGTATAACGCCTTCAAAATCTTAAATCTTCTTTAAAAATATGATTTATTGGATCCGCTGGCAGATTATTCTCATATTCTACAGATAATATATCACCTGGATCCGCTGGCGGATTAATCTCATATTCTACAGAGAGTAGATTACCTGGATCCGCTCGCGGATTAATTTTTTAGTCTACCGAGAGTATATCACCTGGATCCGCTGGCGGATTATTCTCATATTCTATTGAGATAGATTACCTGTATCCGATGGCGGATTAATCTCATATTCTACCAATAGTAGATTCCCTGGATCCGCTGGCGAATTCATCTGATATTCTACTGAGGGTAGATTACCTGGATCCGCTGACGGATTTATCTTGTATTCGCCCAAAAGTAGATTACCTGGATCTGCTTGCGGATTAATATCATATTCTACCAAGGGTAGATTACCTGGATCCGCTGGCGGATTCATCTGATATTCTACTGAGGGTAGATTACCTGGATCTGCTGGCGGATTAATCTTATATTCAAACAAAAATAGATTACCTGGATCCGCTGGCGGATTAATCTCATATTCTACTGAGAGTAGATTACAGTTCTGTAGAGTAGATACAGTTGTTATCACTTTAGGAGCACTCTTATCTATATCTATTCCTGTAATCAGTAATATCTAATTATTATCTCACTATAAAGTAAATAATTTCTAATCATTATCATAACATCATCTAATCATTATCTAATTATTATCTAATTATTATCTAATGATTATCTAATTATTAAAATGATTACCTAAAGATTATTTAATTAGTAATTAGTAATAATATGATTAATATTATCTAAAACCCAGCTTTTTCCATTAATTATTATTATCTAAAAATTAGCTTTTTATTATTATTATTATTATCTATTGATTTTCAAATGATCATTATCATTGTCTAATTATCATATAATTAAAATCTAATAATTATAAGATTATTTATTATTTATTATATCTAACTATTATAAAAGCACAATGTATCCATTATCTAATTAATTTCATATTATTTTTCAATTATGATTCAGTCATTATTGTCTAATTACAGGGTGGCCAAAACTTTTTTGAACCCATCCGTAAAAAAATCCGTGCATTTTCAGAAGAAATCCGTACAATCCGTACAATTTTAGAAAAACAATCCGTACAATCCGTACATTTTTAAATAATAGAAATAATAATAATAATAATAATAATATTCCCAAAGGTACTTCTGATTGATAATGTGAAAGATATCATGGTTTTCTAGTTTGAAAACGTTTAATTCTCACAATTTCCTTCATTGGTTCTACAGCAGAAATCCGCAAGTCATTTTAAAGAGAACTCACAAATGAAAAATTAAGAAATGGATATTTTATTCATTCATTCAGACAAAGTTTTAAGGGTACCGTTGTTAATCGAACCTGACACTTAATACACGGAGTGGAGGGCCGCTCCAAATTTTGAATTTAGTCTCTAGAAATAAAACAACATAAAATGTCTGAGATTAAATAGGTTCCTGAGTTCTTGCATCTGTATATTCAGATCTATCAGAGATTTCGAGAAATCTACTTTCTTAGGATCCGGGCACCAGCATAGATCAGCAGATACACTTACAGGTCCTAGTAGGTACTTCAAGCCCTAGATAGATAGATAGAAAGATATATAGATAGATAGATAGATATAGATAGATAGATATATAGATAGATAGATAGATATATAGATAGATAGATAGATAGATCAGCAGATACACTTACAGGTCCTAGTAGGTATTTAAAGCCCTAGATAGATAGATAGAAAGATATATAGATAGATAGATAGATAGATATAGATAGATATATATATAGATAGATATATATATAGATAGAAAGATAGATAGATCAGCAGATACACTTACAGGTCCTAGTAGGTACTTCAAGCCCTAGATAGATAAATAGATAAATAGATAGATAGATAGATAGATAGATAGATAGATAGATAGATAGATAGATAGATAGATAGAAAGATAGAGATAAAGATAGATAGATAGATAGATAGATAGGTAGATAGATAGATAGATAGATAGATAGGTAGATAGATAGATAGATAGATAGATAGGTCCGCAGATACAATTACAGGTCCTAGTAGGTACTTCAAGTCTTATATAGATAAATAGATAGATATATAGATAGATAGATAGATATATTGATAGATAGATAATTGATTAATGTCTCATCAAGGATGTGATCCACACGACTAAAATCCCATAAACTTATCAACGCCACTACCACTGGGCACGATGTCGTTAGCTATCGATGTCAACAAGGATTGGATGCTAAATTAGAGAAGCTTATCCTCATTCCTCATATTTGGTTCCTGAAAATTCTGAGATCATATTAATTGCGTTTTTTTTTGGGGACTTTTTCAAGGCTTTCACAGTCTCCTATACTCCAAGGGTTCCAAAAAGATGTAGTATACTCAAAGTGGGATCTTACGTACTGTAGATATAATCTTAGAAAAATCTTCCTGTCTCTGAAATGGAAAGCTCTGCTGACACTGTTGAGAGATATTTTGCTTTTCTTACCGCTTCTGAGCATTGTTTACTTGGTTTTCAGGGACCTCCATATGTAAACCTAGGTCCTTTCCCACAGATTTAGGAAGCAGAATTCCGTTCATAGATATATAGATAGATAGATAGATATATAAATAGATAGATAGATAGGTAGATAAAAAGTTAGATATATTGTTAGGTCAGTAAATACACTTACAGGTCCTTGTAGCGTGTACACATTCTTTGAATGCGAAATAATAATAATAATAGGTACTTTAAATCCTAGATAAATAGATAGGGAGACAGATAAAGCAAGATATATTAAGATATGTAGTTAGATAGACAGCTAGTTCAATAGTTTTATTTAAAGAAAAACAGTCAAAGGAATTTTCGAAGCTTTTTACAGGCTAGCATATTGACCTTTATTATTTTCCCGAATATTTTAATTAACAAAAACAATAAAACATATCCTTGAAAATATACGAAAATATCAGGGAGGAGGGGGGGTGGGGATATATGGCCCAGTCAAACCTTTATTCCATCCTCATTCCTTGCAATTTTAGCCTGGAATTGTATATCCCGTACACCATCATCCGAGTAACCTTGCTCTAAATAATTAAACATTAAAATAAAGTTAAAAATTAAATGGATAAATGGGCCAATCAAAGACGACTATGCAAGTTATCGAAAAGAGACATGTTATATTTCTTTCACTAAATGGCAATAAGGCAAACCTGAAAACCTAGCAAAAGTGCTTAGGATCCGGATCCATTGGATCCGCAACATGTTGGCTCCCTGGATCCTGATCCTCAAAAATATGCGGATACATGCATGGATCCGGATCCAAGGACAAAATCAAATCTTAATGGTTAACTGACACAAATCTAGTTAACTAACAAGAGATTAAACAAATGTCCTAATCTCTGAATGGCTTATTAAATTTCAGCATAAAAATATGCGCCAATGGAAGAAAATTGTTGAATATTTTTATTTGTTAAAAAATCATCAAATCTAGAGGAATTGTTCAGGACCTGGATCCAGAACAATATGTGTATGCCCATCAGTATGAAATTAATCCTATGCACTGCTAATAATAATAATAATAAAAAGGTGAATGAAGAGATGATTAACCTGAATACATAATTTTCTCGTGAGGCTGCCAGTAGAAAGCAAGACTAGAGATATCAACGCTTTTAAGGAAATATTTCTGGTTACTCGCCATCGTCTGGAAATTAAATTCATCTTTAAGGCATATTTTTTTCTTCCAGAATTCTGATTTACACATCTGGCCTTTACCAGGAAGAGGCGAGGGATCGTTATATAATAGTTTCCAAAAATCAACTTGGGCTTTTTAATCAGCAGTCAAACATTTTATAATGCCTTTATAGGAACAAGTAAACTCCTTTACCCAAACATCTTGTCTGTCAACCAAAACTTCATTAATTCAACCGAAAATTCATTATTCTCAATAAGATTTTGAAAAGAGGAAGGGGGGGGGGATTATAAATAAAGGCATAAACAAATTTTATATTTTTCTTGAAAAAAGTCTACCTTGTCCTTGTTTGTTCTAATCTCAAGTTTATCTAAACTAATCCCTGCTCCGAAAGGATAACCTAAATACACCAATATTTACAAATGTTCAGAACCATATCAGGAAAAAAAAAGAAAATAAATGTTAAAAAAGAACCTCTGTTGGTGGAATTGTCCTCGATTCTGATATGAACATCTCTGCAAAACGTTTAATTAATTTATACATTGTAACGTAAATCGTTAAAACAGAAAATAAGTTAAACTAACTTCATTTTGACGAGAATTTTTTTTTTTTTTTTCATGAAAAATTTGCTGAAATGAGTGAAAATTTAAAAAAAACGGTGTATTTTCCAGGATAAAAATCCGTACAATCCGTACAATTTGAAAACAAATCCGTACAATCCGTACAATTTTAGGGTTTAAAAAAATCAATCCGTACAATCCGTACATTTTGGCCACCCTGTAATTATTAAATGATTATTAACTTATTTTTATTTAATTATTATCTATGTATTTTCTCACTATAATTTAAGTTAGATACGTATAAAATTATATAAGTTACTATGGTTTAACCTGTAACTGTTAAACTCTGCATAGCTAAACTGACCAGCATATTACCAGCTGCAGGCCGTTGGGTTATTTCCATACTAAACAATTTGTCCATTAATAGAAAAGAAAAAGAACAATACATAAAAAAAAGAAAAACTGCTTTTGATTATTTAATTATTGTTTAGATTTACGATAAAGAAAAAGAAGCAAATCAGCAACAAAATATAAAATTATTACTAAAAAGAGAGTCCCAAAGCAAAATCTAAGAGCATTTATTTATTAACCGGATCTTGATCCATTCTTTACAGGACGAATTCAGATTTCGAATTCATTCTTTGTATGACGGAATCATAATCCAAATTCATTCCTTGTAGGACGGATTCAGAATCTAGATCCATTGTTTACAGGATGGATTCAGAATTTACAGGATGGATACAGAATTCGAATCAATGCTTTTCAGGACGGATTCAAAATCTTGATCCATTCTTTACAAGACGGATTCAGAATCTCAATTCATTCTTTACAGGGCGGATTCTGAACCTGGATCCATTCCTCACAGGACGGATTCAGACCCTGGATCCATTCTTTAAAAGACGGATTCAGAATCTTAATTCATTCTTTACAGGACTGATTGTGAACCTGGATCCATTCTTTACAGGACGGATTCAGAATCTGGAAGAGAAGGGTCTAAGCAAACCTGGAGGAGACAGCTTATAAAGAAGTTCCAACAACTAAACCTAAATATGGCCTCAGCTGAAGCTGCAGCTCAGGATCGAAGAGGTTAAAGTACTCTTGTCAGTGGCCTAAGCTCTACTCCGGAGTAAACAGGCTGGTAAGTAAGTAATTCATAATCTGAATACATCCTTGGAAGGTCGGATTCAGAATCTGAATCCGTTGTTTACAGAACGGATTCAGAATCGTGTGAAAATGGAATGGATCCTAAGTATTGTACCTGACAGTATCAAGGTGTAGGGTGAGAACACTATTATCCCTAAGATCTTCATCAAGAAGTTCTATTCTGAAACCCGCCAAGAGGAAACCAAGCCTAGCTCTCACAAACCTGAAAATCACAACTAATTATTTATTAATTATAACCTTCTTTGATTATACTGACAACGGAACGTTTGTGTGGATATTGTTAATCTTGAACACTTAATCTCGTAATCCAATGTGGGCACTTTCGAATTTGAGGATAAAGGCTTGATCCCTGATTAAAGTGGTCCCTGCAGGGAATAACCAATACCGGATATCGAAGAGCAATTAAATTAAACCGTAGATATGCATAAGATGGAGATCATTGCTTGATTCCGAGATTGACAACACATAAGTTCTGAATACTTCTGAACACATATGTTAATATTTCAAGCTAAAAGAAAGGGGTTAAGGATTCACAATCACAAAAAAACTTTTTTTTCCCCCGGTGACATTGACATTTTTGCGACTTTTTCTTATTTTTATAATTCAAGCTGATAAACCTTCGAGGATACTCTAGTGTCCCCTCCTCTGCATCCTCCTGATATCCAATAGCATCATAGAGTTTAGCACGTTCATCTGGGGTTAAAGCTTTCTCAAGTTCTCCAGCATCTTCCTGTCAATCAATTAATCAATTAATCAACTATTCAATAACTTAATTATCAAAGCATTCATCCCGTAACAAATCCATTATTTTCTCAATCAATCTATCTTTTTTTTCTATCTTTAAATCCATTCTTTGGTTAATCAATAAATCAAATAATAAATTCCTAAATCACTGATAATATAATTGATGATTGATACGTCTGTATCATGTGATCACAACTTCCACCAATAGCAGTGCGGTATCATTGGTGAAATTCTGGTCATGTGATACAGACATATCGATTATACTATCAATTATATCTATTAAAAATGAATAAGTAACATATTCAAATTATAACAGGAGCGTACCTAAGCTGTTCAGGCTTCTCTGGACGATTATAATTTTTAGATTCAATTCAATCAATTAATCAATCAATAAAATCTAACCTTGTTCTCCTTCTTCCCCCAGAACCAGTTAAAATATCCTTGTTTAGCTTCCTCTTTACGCCGAGCACTAGCTGCAGTCTCAGCTAACTCTCTAATTATTAATCTTATATAGCATAGCCTCGAAATTGTATGTTTATTTGTATGTTACACCAAATCGTAACACTTAAAGATGTAAAAAAATTGCAATATTCGCCCCCTAAAAAATCGATTTTTTTAACCTTTGTTACCCCGAGGGTACCCATGAGTTTTCTATATTCTATTAAAACATTCTGAATAATAAGATAAGACTCTTTATAAAAAAATTTTGAACCAAAGAAAAAATCCCTGTTAAGGATCCGGATCCGATTCTGCAAAAATATGCGGATCCACTAATCCGGATCCAAGGGTCAAAATATCAACAAAAAAACTGCAAAAAAAACTTATGCTCTTAACCTCAAATCTGAACTGTGAAAGAAGAGAGAAAATGAAAAATTTCCTTAATCTTCTGTAAGGTTAGTAAAGTTTTAGCATAAAAATAAGCTAAAAAAGAGGAAAAAATTCAAAAATTATTTTTTGTTAATAAAATCAGTTTATATTGAAGAAATTTTCATGATCCGGATCCGAATCCTTTTTTTTCTGTGCGGAGTCAGGATCCGGATCCAATGAAAAAATGCAACTTGAAATGACCTGTTTAAATTGATGTTAAAAACATCTAGAATAATCTCAAGTTCTTCTAATCTCTTGTTAAACTCAACACTCTTGCTTCCCAGCAACTTATCCTAAAAAAATCTTGTTAAATGGCCTGTTAGCGTAATTTCAAGTGACCCTCCATGCAAAGATGGCGCGGTGATTTCCGATTTTCAACGGTACCCTTGAAACCTTAATCTGATTCGAAACGAAAAGTGTTTGTTTATGTACGGTTCTACGTTGCTTCTTATACAAAATGAATGCGCCAGTCACTTTAGCAGAGAAACTGTTAATAAAAATGATCAGTTTAAATATAATATAATTCATACTTGAATCAGAGTAAGCTTTTATGGATAACGTTGTAAATTGGGCATTGCCATATTTGCATATAGTGTGACTTGAAATTACGCTCCCGGTCCCTTTGACTAAATAAATTGAATAGTACCATTAATAATTCACAACGATAGCCGTTACACCATTACTGTTGAGTGATAATGTATATCCTCTTATTTTAGTCCAGGGACCAATAAATATTTCGCTATGCGTGAAGGTTCAGGGCCCAGCTGTGTGGACGTCTCCTATTTTGTTTCTGTTAAGTGATTGATAAGGTTATGATTGCTTGATATTTGACTCGGATTTCTTCTGAGAATAAACATGATTAGTTAGAGAATCTAGTGTGATCAGTTTTATCTTTATATGGGGCTTGAGGTATGATTTCTTGTGTATGTTAAAGACGACCAGTTTTGGCTTCAAATGTCTTGTACATTTGCAACTAGTTTTGGAGAGTTATTTTCACGGGTAGAATTAATTTTTTGGGTTCGGATTTTCTGATATTTTTATAATGTAAAAGTGTTTAGATTTATGAGATTACAGTTAGTATAGTTTGTTTGTCTAGTTTTGACCCCGGAATTGTGGACTTTTGCAGACTAGTATATGCGAGTAGTATTAAATCTGCAGTCCCAAGGATAAGATCTGGAGCTCAAGGTGGAAAGGTAGATTCATGTTGTCTTTTTACCAAGTACGATTTATATGAATGTTTACGGGTCGTATTGTCTAGAATGATTCAACAATTACCAATGAGCATTTATGGAGTCATCTTTGTTTTCCATTTTTTTCCATTTAAACAAGTTCTACTTAAAATTCTAATGGATGATATTGTGAATCTCTGTTGGCAAGTGTTGCTTTAAATGTTGTTGATAATCTTTTTATCCAATTTTCTCGATTAATTTTACTTCTATTAACTTTTAAATTGTTGACAATTTTGAAATTAATTTGTTTGCACCTTATAGAGTTCTCTGTATTCCCTGCAGTTAGCTGTATGCTGCATTATATGCTTCAGATTCCAGTTCTGTAGTTTAGGCCGAACTTCTTCCTCTAGTAGACAAAGAACAAATTTAAATGGAAAACTTCAGAAAGTAAATCAAATCCTTTCACTGCATTAATTTTCTTAAAGGGGTGTCGATGTAATTTTAAGTGACCAACGGCCATCCATTTTATAAGGGGCATGCCCGATTCAAAACGAAACCCTTGAAAGAAAACGCAAGAAATACGGAATCACAAGCACAGAAAAAACCATAAATAAAAACAAACAGTTTCCAAAACAAAAACATGGATATCAAATTAATATATGTTCAGACAAAGTTTTTAAGAATACCGTTGTTAATCGCACATTACACTAAATCAATGTATGGTCACTTAAAATTATGGTTACCTTTAAATACAATTTTGACCACAATACTTGACCCTAAAAAGGCTGATG